>NC_056744.1:1283468799-1283576299 GCF_019279795.1 Protopterus annectens | reverse complement strand
GCAGAACGGGAAGATTTCCCATTACTGCAATGTAGTGCGATCTCAGAGTTGGTGTAGTTAAGTAGTGGGGTGTGTGGGGTGTACAGGGAGGCTTGCACCCCTGCTAAACAGAGTTAGTTTTTTTTTTTGGTGTATTATGCTGTTTACTTTACATGGTCGATGTTTCAAATGTTCGATCATATGGTCTCGGCCATATAAAAGTCGAACATTTGAGTTGTCGATCATGTAAAGTAGACCCATATATATATATATATATATATATATATATATATATATATATATATATATATATATATATATATATATGTATATATGTGTGTGTGTGTGTGTGTGTGTGTGTGTGTGTGTGTGTGTGTGTGTGTGTGTGTGTGTGTGTGTGTGTATGTATGTATGTATGTATGTATGTATGTATATGTATGTATGTATATGTATTGCCACCAAGTTCAGAGGAAGTTAACATCACTTGACTGGGTGTTTATTTATAGTTATGCATATGTGCAGGAGGATGCATAGGACTGGGTCATTTGATTGCTCTATTGGCTAGCCAGACATCAGCTCTCAAGAGACTGAAGGAAACAGAAAAAAAGAGAGGAAAGTGCACTTTAAGGGTGCTCCGTGTAACTCAAGAAAGATGTGACCTTGGTTATCTTAGGCAGGAGATGCTGGGGTCTCTCAATCTGTATTATATACTTAGTGAAGTACATACCAAAGTTCATAGGTGTGCACTAGGCTAATGATCACTAGGGCATTATTAGCCTACTCATGCATAACAAAACCCTGACAAGTTGTGGTACCCTTGATAAGTGTAAGCATGGACGTAGGAGATTAAATATTTACAAGCAAGGGCCTGGGAGATGAACTATTTACAGGGCTGCCTGTGGCCATTAGAAATATAGGTGCCAAACTAGGGATGAATTTTCTGTTCCCCATCCAATTTTCCAACTTAAACTTGAATTGGGTTAGGGAGGAACTCTGTTTCACATAGATTGGAAGCCTGTTACAGAGAAAGGGTAGTTTTTGCAATACATTCTTGTCTCTCCACAAGGTCCTATTTATACCACAGGCAAGGTTTATGTCTTTAGAATGAGTAATTTAATACTTTTAAGACTTTAATACTGCTTGAGCAGCATTTTACAAAGTATGTTTATATCTTGACACTGTTGATAGCCACTCTTAGCTCTGCTTGATAATTTGTACTAAATTTTGGCCTCTGGGTCAGGAACGCTAGCAGCCAGACTCCTCTCCATGACCAGTAAATTCTAATACTTTCTCTCCCATCCCACCTAACGTATTCCTTTCTAACCTGTTTTCTTCTGCCCTTAATTACCTGTTGCAATACCCCCTCTGAACACTAGGTGGCAGTCTAACAGGCCTTGACCCCTACCCTCCTATCACTCTTACTAGTTTTTTCTCCTCCCGTGTCCGGTTGCCCAGCTAATTCTCCTAGCTCTAACTGTCTACCCCTAACCGGCACTCCTACCTCTTCTACCCTTAGACTAGTAATTAATCTATTTTTCACCTTCCCAACCTTGTCTTAAACTTACCTACTCCCCTTGAAGCTATTCACCTGCTCACCTTCCCTAACTGGGCTGCACTGCTCACTGATTGTCTCCTTCACTACTTGCTCTCCTACTTCTACTTCCACTGTTAATTACTTCTGGACCTTCACCTCAATACACCTACCACTTCCCTATCCTCCTAATCTCCTCCACTGTACATCTCATATATTTTCATATCTAGCTGTACTCCCGCCTTTCGTCTCTGTTATCTCCATTTGACACCGCTTGCACCTTATGCTTACGTTCCTCTAGCTTCACTGATTTCCCAAGCTACCCACCTACATCCTCCCCTTCCCGGATTACTCTCCATAGGTGTCCTTGCCCCTCCCTTATCTTTTTTCCCCCCTGCTATTCCCTGTCTCTGCCCCCCCCACCTCATATCCTGCCCTAGGGCATATAAGGGGAAGACCTCTTTGGCGCTCTCCCTTTACTGCCTATTTTCTACTAGGCTGCTGTGTGCCCTTGACCCAGACCCACTATCTGAATTGTAAGTATATTTTATAGTCCGTGTTGTCTTAGCCTTTGTATTCACTGCCGTTCGATGTTATCACTGTTTCATTGCATTACTTTTGTTAAATTCTCCTGCCACAACTAAGTTAAGGATATTGCAATGGCGGAATCAGTTAACTGTGTTTAGCGTTCTTAAAGGTATACTCTAAAATGGTATTGTAGGGAATGGTGCTTATTGCTGTGTCATTACTGATAGATGCAGGTTATAGATTAGAAATGACTCACTTTGTGTTTTCAATACACCTTATTTAGAAGACACCTCAAGGTCTATTTGCTGTCCTTGTCCAATTGTTTTTTAAACACTAGCAACTGATTTCTTCTGCTCGTTCCCTTTCAAGGAACGTGTATGTGATACAACCTGTGTAGAAACAATTTAAGTTGATTTAATGTTCTGTTATAAGGTTTTATAAACACCAGCGACAATGTGTTTTAGAAACGCTAAACAATTTAGGTTTGATTTAATGTTCTGTTATAAGGTTTTATAAACACTAGCGACAATGTGTTTTAGAGCGCTAGCGATCACCTGTATTGTTTGTAGTCCTATCAGGTATGTGATTTTAGTATAACCAGTGTAGGCAACATTTAAGTTAATTTCAGGTCTGGGGCTTTGAGGCTTTTATAAGCGTTAGCGACTACTTCATTCGTACCACCTTCCACGTGGACTGTGGTTGTACAGTTGTTGAATTGTGAAGCTCTGCTCTCCGCCTATACACTGAGCGCTACCTTACTATAAACTCTCTGTGGTGCCTACCTAACTCTGTATTGCTAGCACGGCTCAACGAGTACTTTAATTTTATGGATTTCCTAACATATCATTGAAAGGTGTCCTTGCTACATCCTTAGCAGAAACCATATACTTTCTCACCCAACTATGGAATGTAAGCAGTCGTAATTAGTGCTTGGGAGATACTTAATAACCCTAGCTCCTACTAAGCAGTATCTTGCATATCCTCTGTTGGACTTACTATCATTATACCAAGTTGCTGTTCGCGCTTTTATGAGCCTCCCTAGCCCTAGGCATTTACCTCATACAAGTGCTATTAAGGATTGTGCTTTTTTTTATGATATTTGTAGCCTGTTGATGTCTACATTGATGAATTTGCTGTTATAACTTTTGCGATACATTAGCCATTGCTAACTCCTTTACACTGATTTCCACTGTTAAACTTCATAGTTTATTATATCCCATGTCTGTACCTGTGTCTACAGTTCTATAATAGGGATTGCATTACTGACTAAACGCCCTAACCTAGCTTTTTAGTACAGATGACTAATGTTCACAGATGTATATTACTACTATTCTAATGA
Source organism: Protopterus annectens (assembly GCF_019279795.1). Taxonomy (NCBI): domain Eukaryota; kingdom Metazoa; phylum Chordata; order Ceratodontiformes; family Protopteridae; genus Protopterus; species Protopterus annectens. Next base: position 1,283,572,922 of record NC_056744.1, on the reverse strand, counting down.
TGCATTAATAGTTTTGTAGTTTATTGTTTCCTATACTGTTGGAATTTCTATTCTAATTAGTTACTAGAGCTACTTAATTTTGCCTCATCATATTAACACCATCTCCTTACCTTATTACCCTCCTAGCTATCTATCTACTACTCTGAACTAAGGAACCTACCTGGCCATTAAGAATACCATCATCATCATCAAGCCCTGCCTATTTGGATCTACTTTTGTGCTGTCCCAAGACTTTAATACTGCTTGAGCAGCATTTTACAAAGTATGTTTATATCTTGACACTGTTGATAGCCACTCTTAGCTCTGCTTGATAATTTGTACTAAATTTTGGCCTCTGGGTCAGGAACGCTAGCAGCCAGACTCCTCTCCATGACCAGTAAATTCTAATACTTTCTCTCCCATCCCACCTAACGTATTCCTTTCTAACCTGTTTTCTTCTGCCCTTAATCACCTGTTGCAATACCCCTCTGAACACTAGGTGGCAGTCTAACAGGCCTTGACCCCTACCCTCCTATCACTCTTACTAGTTTTTCTCCTCCGTGTCCGGTTGCCTAGCTAATTCTCCTAGCTCTAACTGTCTACCCCTAACCGGCACTCCTACCTCTTCTACCCTTAGACTAGTAATTAATCTATTTTTCACCTTCCCAACCTTGTCTTAAACTTACCTACTCCCCTTGAAGCTATTCACCTGCTCACCTTCCCTAACTGGGCTGCACTGCTCACTGATTGTCTCCTTCACTACTTGCTCTCCTACTTCTACTTCCACTGTTAATTACTTCTGGACCTTCACCTCAATACACCTACCACTTCCCTATCCTCCTAATCTCCTCCACTGTACATCTCATATCTTTTCATATCTAGCTGTACTCCCGCCTTTCGTCTCTGTTATCTCTATTTGACACCACTTGCACCTTATGCTTAAGTTCTTCTAGCTTCACTGATTTCCCAAGCTACCCACCTACATCCTCCCCTTCCCGGATTACTCTCCATAGGTGTCCTTGCCCCTCCCTTATCTTTTTCCCCCCTGCTATTCCCTGTCTCTGCCCCCCCCACCTCATATCCTGCCCTAGGGCATATAAGGGGAAGACCTCTTTGGCGCTCTCCCTTTACTGCCTATTTTCTACTAGGCTGCTGTGTGCCCTTGACCCAGACCCACTATCTGAATTGTAAGTATATTTTATAGTCCGTGTTGTCTTAGCCTTTGTATTCACTGCCGTTTGATGTTATCACTGTTTCATTGCATTACTTTTGTTAAATTCTCCTGCCACAACTAAGTTAAGGATATTGCAATGGCGGAATCGGCTAACTGTGTTTAGCGTTCTTAAAGGTATACTCTAAAATGGTATTGTAGGGAATGGTGCTTATTGCTGTGTCATTACTGATAGATGCAGGTTATAGATTAGAAATGACTCACTTTGTGTTTTCAATACACCTTATTTAGAAGACACCTCAAGGTCTATTTGCTGTCCTTGTCCAATTGTTTTTTAAACACTAGCAACTGATTTCTTCTGCTCGTTCCCTTTCAAGGAACGTGTATGTGATACAACCTGTGTAGAAACAATTTAAGTTGATTTAATGTTCTGTTATAAGGTTTTATAAACACTAGTGACAATGTGTTTTTAGAAACGCTAAACAATTTAGGTTTGATTTAATGTTCTGTTATAAGGTTTTATAAACACTAGCGACAATGTGTTTTTAGAAACGCTAGCGATCACCTGTATTGTTTGTAGTCCTATCAGGTATGTGATTTTAGTATAACCAGTGTAGGCAACATTTAAGTTAATTTCAGGTCTGGGGCTTTGAGGCTTTTATAAGCGTTAGCGACTACTTCATTCGTACCACCTTCCACGTGGACTGTGGTTGTACAGTTGTTGAATTGTGAAGCTCTGCTCCCCGCCTATACACTGAGCGCTACCTTACTATAAACTCTCTGTGGTGCGCCTACCCCTAACTCTGTATTGCTAGCACGGCTCAACGAGTACTTTAATTTTATGGATTTCCTAACATATCATTGAAAGGTGTCCTTCGCTACATCCTTAGCAGAAACCATATACTTTCTCACCCAACTATGGAATGTAAGCAGTCGTAATTAGTGCTTGGGAGATACTTAATAACCCTAGCTCCTACTAAGCAGTATCTTGCATATCCTCTGTTGGACTTACTATCATTATACCAAGTTGCTGTTCGCGCTTTTATGAGCCTCCCTAGCCCTAGGCATTTACCTCATACAAGTGCTATTAAGGATTGTGCTTTTTTTTATGATATTTGTAGCCTGTTGATGTCTACATTGATGAATTTGCTGTTATAACTTTTGCGATACATTAGCCATTGCTAACTCCTTTACACTGATTTCCACTGTTAAACTTCATAGTTTATTATATCCCATGTCTGTACCTGTGTCTACAGTTCTATAATAGGGATTGCATTACTGACTAAACCCCCTAACCTAGCTTTTTAGTACAGATGACTAATGTTCACAGATGTATATTACTACTATTCTAATGATGCATTAATAGTTTTGTAGTTTATTGTTTCCTATACTGTTGGAATTTCTATTCTAATTAGTTACTAGAGCTACTTAATTTTGCCTCATCATATTAACACCATCTCCTTACCTTATTACCCTCCTAGCTATCTATCTACTACTCTGAACTAAGGAACCTACCTGGCCATTAAGAATACCATCATCATCATCAAGCCCTGCCTATTTGGATCTACTTTTGTGCTGTCCCAAGACTTTAATACTGCTTGAGCAGCATTTTACAAAGTACGTTTATATCTTGACAGTGTTGATAGCCACTCTTAGCTCTGCTTGATAATTTGTACTAAATTTTGGCCTCTGGGTCAGGAACGCTAGCAGCCAGACTCCTCTCCATGACCAGTAAATTCTAATACTTTCTCTCCCATCCCACCTAACGTATTCCTTTCTAACCTGTTTTCTTCTGCCCTTAATCACCTGTTGCAGTACCCCCTCTGAACACTAGGTGGCAGTCTAACAGGCCTTGACCCCTACCCTCCTTCCACTCTTACTAGTTTTTTCTCCTCCCGTGTCCGGTTGCCCAGCTAATTCCCCTAGCTCTAACTGTCTGCCCCTAACCGGCACTCCTACCTCCTCTACCCTTAGACTAGTAATTAATCTATTTTTCACCTTCCCAACCTTGTCTTAAACTTACCTACTCCCCTTGAAGCTATTCACCTGCTCACCTTCCCTAACTGGGCTGCACTGCTCACTGATTGTCTCCTTCACTACTTGCTCTCCTACTTCTACTTCCACTGTTAATTACTTCTGGACCTTCACCTCAATACACCTACCACTTCCCTATCCTCCTAATCTCCTCCACTGTACATCTCATATCTTTTCATATCTAGCTGTACTCCCGCCTTTCGTCTCTGTTATCTCTATTTGACACCACTTGCACCTTATGCTTACGTTCCTCTAGCTTTACTGATTTCCCAAGCTACCCACCTACATCTTCCCCTTCCCAGATTACACTCCATAGGTGTCCTTGCCCCTCCCTTATCTTTTTCCCCCCACTATTCCCTGTCTCCGCTCCCCCACCTCATATCCTGCCCTAGGGCATATAAGGGGAAGACCTCTTTGGCGCTCTCCCTTTACTGCCTATTTTCTACTAGGCTGCTGTGTGCCCTTGACCCAGACCCACTATCTGAATTGTAAGTATATTTTATAGTCCGTGTTGTCTTAGCCTTTGTATTCACTGCCGTTCGATGTTATCACTGTTTCATTGCATTACTTTTGTTAAATTCTCCTGCCACAACTAAGTTAAGGATATTGCAATGGCGGAATCGGCTAACTGTGTTTAGCGTTCTTAAAGGTATACTCTAAAATGGTATTGTAGGGAATGGTGCTTATTGCTGTGTCATTACTGATAGATGCAGGTTATACATTAGAAATGACTCGCTTTGTGTTTTCAATACACCTTATTTAGAAGACACCTCAAGGTCTATTTGCTGTCCTTGTCCAATTGTTGTTTAAACACTAGCGACTAATTTCTTCTGCTCGTTCCCTTTCAAGGAACGTGTATGTGATACAACCTGTGTAGAAACAATTTAAGTTGATTTAATGTTCTGTTATAAGGTTTTATAAACACTAGCGACAATGTGTTTTTAGAAACGCTAAACAATTTAGGTTTGATTTAATGTTCTGTTATAAGGTTTTATAAACACTAGCGACAATGTGTTTTTAGAAACGCTAGCGATCACCTGTATTGTTTGTAGTCCTATCAGGTATGTGATTTTAGTATAACCAGTGTAGGCAACATTTAAGTTAATTTCAGGTCTGGGGCTTTGAGGCTTTTATAAGTGTTAGCGACTACTTCATTCGCATTCACCTCCCACGTGGACTGTGGTTGTACAGTTGTTGAATTGTGAAGCTCTGCTCCCCGCCTATACACTGAGCACTACCTTACTATAAACTCTCTATGGTGCGCCTACCCCTAACTCTGTATTGCTAGCACGGCTCAACGAGTACTTTAATTTTATGGATTTCCTAACATATCATTGAAAGGTGTCCTTCGCTACATCCTTAGCAGAAACCATATACTTTCTCACCCAACTATGGAATGTAAGCAGTCGTAATTAGTGCCTGGGAGATACTTAATAACCCTAGCTCCTACTAAGCAGTATCTTGCATATCCTCTGTTGGACTTACTATCATTATACCAAGTTGCTGTTCGCGCTTTTATGAGCCTCCCTAGCCCTAGGCATTTACCTCATACAAGTGCTATTAAGGATTGTGTTTTTTTTATGATATTTGTAGCCTGTTGATGTCTACATTGATGAATTTGCTGTTATAACTTTTGCGATACATTAGCCATTGCTAACTCCTTTACACTGATTTCCACTGTTAAACTTCATAGTTTATTATATCCCATGTCTGTACCTGTGTCTACAGTTCTATGATAGGGATTGCATTACTGACTAAACGCCCTAACCTAGCTTTTTAGTACAGATGACTAATGTTCACAGATGTATATTACTACTATTCTAATGATGCATTAATAGTTTTGTAGTTTATTGTTTCCTATACTGTTGGAATTTCTATTCTAATTAGTTACTAGAGCTACTTAATTTTCCCTCATCATATTAACACCCTCTCCTTACCTTATTACCCTCCTAGCTATCTATCTACTACTCTGAACTAAGGAACCTACCTGGCCATTAAGAATACCATCATCATCATCAAGCCCTGCCTATTTGGATCTACTTTTGTGCTGTCCCAAGACTTTAATACTGCTTGAGCAGCATTTTACAAAGTACGTTTATATCTTGACACTGTTGATAGCCACTCTTAGCTCTGCTTGATAATTTGTACTAAATTTTGGCCTCTGGGTCAGGAATGCTAGCAGCCAGACTCCTCTCCATGACCAGTAAATTCTAATACTTTCTCTCCCATCCCACCTAACGTATTCCTTTCTAACCTGTTTTCTTCTGCCCTTAATCACCTGTTGCAATACCCCCTCTGAACACTAGGTGGCAGTCTAACAGGCCTTGACCCCTACCCTCCTTCCACTCTTACTAGTTTTTTCTCCTCCCATGTCTAGTTGCCCAGCTAATTCCCCTAGCTCTAACTGTCTGCCCCTAACCGGCACTCCTACCTCCTCTACCCTTAGACTAGTAATTAATCTATTTTTCACCTTCCCAACCTTGTCTTAAACTTACCTACTCCCCTTGAAGCTACTCACCTACTCACCTTCCCTAACTGGGCTGCACTGCTCACTGATTGTCTCCTTCACTACTTGCTCTATCCCGCTCCGTTCGCCCTGCGGGCTCACTCTGCTGCCCCACCCACCCCCAGTGGCCCTATCCTTATACTTGCCAAGCCACACCCCCAACCTATACACCTCCTATCAAATTTCCTACCTCATTCACACATTCTAGCACTCCACTCCCATCTCAGGACCACACCTCACTTCCCACCATCCTAGTACTACTAATTATCAACCTTGCCAAATTACCAAACCCAATATGAACTTGGCTTTTAAGCTACTCTACTTATTACTACTCTTCAATATCCTTCTTATATACTACACCCTTACTTCCTATGAAAACCATATCCTTAGCAGATCTCCTAGTATAGCCAAACACACAAACACTGTCCCTCCTTTAGCTGAACAAACCTGTATTAACCTCCTGTCATCCTGCCCTTACCTTCCCCCTCACTATCACAGAGTACTCCATAACAGGTATCACACTACTAGAAAGCTTTACCTAATACCCTCTAAAACCTCAAAAAGATATCCACTCCCACAAACACTCTTGCTAATACACGGGGACATTCACCCCAACCCTGGTCCTGACAATTCCCTTCTCCATACCCTCTCAGACCAATCTACTAACAACTTAAGGTCACCTTTCTCTTCCAACTCCCTCTCAATAGCACACCTAAATATTTGTAGTATTAACAATAAAATCACACAGCTCCATGCATTAACTGACCTCTACTCATTTGATATCCTCTGTCTTACTGAAACCTGGCTTAAACCAAGTACCAAGAACAATGAAATTACTCCTCCAGGATATAGCATTTTAAGGCAAGGGTGGAGGAGTTGCATTACTTTATAAATCAGAACTGCAGATAGCCTCAGTTAACTCCCTGCCTCCTTCCCCTGCCAATGCTGAAATACTCTGTAGCAAATTCCAAGTAAATAAAAGCAAAGCCATATACATAATCTGTTGTTACATCCCTCCTGGCAATAACGTATATACACTTGAAAACATCCTTAGCTGGCTCTCATCTACCTTTCCTCAGGAAACCATAGTCTTAGGGGACTTCAACATTGATTGGAACTCCTGCATATCCCCCAATCCTACCCATCACCTCAACCCCTTTACTTTTCAACAAACCATAAACTCCCCAACTAGGATACACAAATCTACCAATAAACAGACCATCTTGGACTGGATATTGGTCAACAATAATCCCCTCTCATATAAAACTGGTATACTCCCAGACAATATCAGTGACCATCTTCTTATCTATATCACTAAACATAAAAACAGTAACCACAAACAAGCTAACTATCGTACTATACGGAACAAAAAAAACTTCATCCTTCAAAACTTCCTTGATGAACTCAAAGGATGTAACTGGTCAGCCCTAAAACATCTTCCACTTGATCAGGCAGTTACCCATTTCAACAACACATTCCTCCAAATTCTTGACCATCACGCCCCTTCTCGATTAATTAGAACCAGATCCAAAGCTGCACCTTGGCTTTCTAAAGAAACCAAGCGCACAATGCTACTAAGAAACAAACTATGGACAAAATGGAGAACTACAAAAAACCCAACTGACCATCAAAACTTCAAGTACCTTAGAAACACTACAAAAAAACTTACCCTTCTCGATAAAAAGAATTTCTACCTCCAATATCAACAAAATCAAAATCATAACCCCCAAAAATTTTGGTCTGGAATCAATAAACTGCTCCATCCTGGGAATTCCAAAACACCCACTCCAGGTAACTTAGCTCAGACCCCTTCCAACATAATAGCCAATACATTCAACAATTTCTTTTCTGATACAGTCACATCTCTAGCAAACACTATGGTTCCCCCCACTTCCCTTCCACATATCACTCCTCATAACAACATCCTCTCTGAAATTTAGTACAGTCTCTACAACCTATATTCATAAGCTACTCTCAAAACTTAAACCATGTACTCCTTCAGCCGACCAACTACCAGCTGAATATCTGCAGCTAGCAGCAGCAGTACTAGCTTACCCAATCTCCATCCTAATTAACAGAACTATAACCGAATCTACTATTCCTTCCCTCTGGAAAGTTTCCCATATCATTCCACTGCATAAAGGTGGAAACACTAATGAACTTTCTAATTTCCGCCCTATAGCCTTACTATCATCGCTATCTAAAATTATGGAACGTTGCATACACCATCAACTTTTACATCACCTTCTACATAATAATCTACTGGCAGACACCCAACATGGTTTTAGACCTTTCCATAGCACTTCCACTGCTCTTCTCTCTTTTACAGACTCCATCAACAAAAATCTCAATAACAGTCTATTCTCCTCTGCTTTATTTCTTGACCTCTCTAAAGCCTTTAATATGGTCAACCACCACCTTCTGCTGGGCACTTTGAAATCTCTTTCTCTGGACTCTTTGGCATTGCACTGGTTTAACTCCTATTTGAAAGATAGAAAACAATCAGTCCTTTGGGACAACCATCTATCCTCTCTGCTCCCTGTCACAATCGGAGTCCCCCAAGGATCCATCTTAGGTCCCCTTCTCTTCTCCATATTTATAAATAACCTGTCTATTTCCCTCCCAACATCCACATGCATTCAGTATGCAGATGATTCAACACTCATCTGTACTGCTGCATCTCCAGCTGAACTCCATTCTTCCACCCAAAAAGTCTTTACAGCAGTAGAAAACTGGTTTCAACAAATCTGTCTCCTCCTCAATCCCCCCAAAAAACAAATTATTACTTTTTTCTCCAACCCTTAAGTCTGCCCCTTTCTCCTTTTCTATTGTCTCTTACAATGGCACTATCATTACACCTGATTGTTCCACTAAACTGCTAGGGTTTACAATAGATAATCAACTAAACTTTGATTCCCACATTGACCTAACCATCAAAGCAGTTAATAAAAAGATAGGTGCCCTCTACAGACTTAAGCCCTTTCTTACAGCAACTACCAGGGTGTCTCTAGCCCAAACTCATCTCATCTCTACATTATTGTATGCCTCTCCATCTTTTATCAACCTATCAAAATCTAACCTTCATAAACTAGCCACATCCTACCATAGCATTGCTAGGTTTGCCACAGGTTCCCCATTTCGTACCCATCATTGTGTTAATCTCAAAAACCTTGGCTGGCTTGAACTTTAAAATCTTATTCTTCTACATCAATTAGTTATCACCCATAAAATTCTCTACTACCCCACTAATACACCCATACTGAACAACCTTGTAGCCCCTTACAAGAATCTTACTTCCCTTCGCTCAGCTAACAAACTGCTAGTAAAAACTCTCAAATCTAACAATAAATCTGGTGACTCCTTGTTCACAAATGTTGTTGGCTCATACTGGAATAAACTTCCTCAGAACTAACTACTTTAGTCTCATCTCAACTTTTCAAGAAACATTTAAAGGACCATTTCAAAACTCACTGGCTTTGCCCTTGCTCAAATCCCGACTGACCCCAGCATCCAACTTATATATTATACTTCTCTTCCAGTAAAGTTCTCTCAATTCCCTACTGTTATACACCCATCTCTTCTACTTGTCTCTCTCAATACTACTTCTCCTTATCTGTAGCTCACCTGGCATCTACTTGGACAATACTATTCCTATATCTGTCTCTTTCTCTCTATACTTGATATATTACTCCAACCTGTCATCTCATCTACTATCTAAACCTTGTTTGTTACTTCTTACTCTGTATTTCTGGGTCTTATAACTATTTGCTCATGCACAAAATGCTCACCATATTTGTTAATACTGTAAATATTGTATAGACTCTAGTATTTGTTTATTTTTTTATTTCTGCATCCAAATTCCTGCATCACTCAGATTGTAGGGTTAGGGATCCTCGTGGTATTTTTTTTTTCTGTTAAATTGATTCCATACTGTTGCTATGCTACTTGTAAATAGTTCTGTAGCTTCTTATAATTTGTTGTTTTATGCCACTTACTACTATATATTAGTGGAGCTTTTCTCCTCGGGCCTCTGCTGAAAATGGACATATATCCAGCCAGACTAGCCCGGTCAACAAATGTAAAATAAAAAAATAAATAAATAATTCTGGTGCTGTCTGTTATGCAGGAAGTTCCTCAGAGTGGAGTCTGAGAATACCTTATATGCCAGACATAGATCTTCCTTCAGCAATCTTTAGGAAACAGAATACAGGTATAGGGCTTTGAGGCAGTCAGCACAGGATATGGTACTTACCTCCCTGGATTATTTTAGTGAGGAACCTCTGTAGTCATTCCATTTGTTGTGTGTACCTGGTTAGGTACATACCAAAGGAGGCACTGTATTCAATGTTAGTTCTGATGAAGGCTACAAATAGTGGAACAATGACCTCCTTAGACATAGATGCCATACCTTTGTTTATAAGCTGCACAATATAGAATGATTTCCTCACTAATGTAGACATGTGATGGTCAAAGGCTATATTACTGTCTAGGTGTATCTCCAAGTCCCTAACTACTGGATTAACTGTTAGGGTGTGTGTTGTCAATATAATACTTACCAGGGGTGGATGACTTCTAAATGGATGCTATTATGTATTTCATGGCATTTAGTTTTAATCCATGCCTCTGCACAAGTTATTTGTCGTTGCCAGCTATTCCTGGAGAACATTAGGGTGATTGGGGGATTCTATGACTGCTCCTAAATTGCATTTGTCTGCAAATTTAGTCAGCCAGAGACCTTAACAGTGGCCTTGATTTCATAGAAGTAAATGCCAAAAGGGAGCAGTCCCAGGACTGATAACTGAGGGACTCCACTTGTGACTAGCCACTTTGTAGAGGTGGACTTCCCAATTTTAACTTCCTTGTTCCTGTCTGTGAGCCAGCTGTCTATCCACCGAGTAACATAAGGGTTTGTACCTAGCCTCCTGAGTTTATCAGCAATGCCTGAGTGAGGTATTGTGTCAAATGCCGTGGCCAGGTTAAGATGGGTAGTGTGAACAATTTTGCCCTTATCCATTGCTTTACTGACAGTCTCAAAGAATTCCATCAGGTTGAATAGGTATGACCTGCCCTTGACAAAACCAAAACTGGATTGAGCACAGTGTCTGCAGGTTACCTATACCATTATTGATCATTTTCAGGACAATGCTTTCCATGGCTTTGCATATGAGTCTAGTGAGACATATGGGTCTGTAGTTTCCAGGGTCTGAAGATGGCCTACCTTTGTGCAGGAAGATACTGCTACTGTTTTCCATTTGTGAGGCACAAAACATATTTGAAGGCTTTGATTAAATAATAATTCCAGAGGTCCTGATAGTTCATATTTCATGCTATTTGGTAGGTATCCAGGGATAATGTCTGGACCCATTGATTAGTGTCCTTGGTCTTAGATAAAAAGAGAACATTGAGGACTTCTTCCTTAGTGATGGAAAGGGGAGTTATATTTGACGGTATTTCCTGAGGGGAGGTTGAGGGAGAGAGAGAGAGTGGTAAAGTTAGAACTGAATTCAGCTGCCAGTAACTTTGCTTTATTTTCTGGCTCAGTATACATGGCTCCATTGGCAATAATCTCTCCACACAAATGTGTATTGCCTTTGAGGCTGCGGACATAGCTAAAAAACGTCTTGTGCTTGTCATTGCCCCTGGAGGCAAAATTTACCTCAAATTTAGCTTTAGTGGACTTTATTTGTCCTCTGAGTTGTTTGTTTATTTTGATTAGAATGCTTCTATTCTTTTGGGTTCTACACCTCCAAATTTTTGCCATGATTTCTTCCTTCTGTTATTCATCCTACTGGTATTGTGATTCCACTAGCGTGGCTTGTCTTTTGAGTTAGTTCTGTATTCATTCCTGATGGGTAAAGCTGCTTCTATGGAGCTATTAACATGCTGGTATAGGATTTCAATTAACAATTCTGCATAGGCAGCAGTTTTCTCAGGGTTTAAGGGGGCTTGAAATTATGTCAGTTTATCTCTTAATAGTAGGAAGTCAACCTTTGAGTAGTTATTGGACATTTCCAGGGTTAGCTGGATGTCTGGGTTTTATTTTAACTTCAAAGGAGACCGTTATGTGGTCTGACTTTACCAGATAGGCCATTACACTGGGGGGGGGGGGGGTAGTACACTGCTCTCTCCCATATTAGTAAGGACCAGATCCAATATGCTTGCTCCCCTGGTCAGTGTTTTGATGCATTGACAATCTGGTTCAGTGAATTTGTATTTAAAAAATCCAGGAATTTCTGTGCCTACAAGGTTGGTGTCATATGATTCCTAGTTAATATTGGGGTTATTAACCTCACCCAGGGTTCCTATTACATGAGCAAATGCTAGAAATAGCGAAGCTCATTTGTCGAACCCAAATGCATGTTCGACCATCTAATATGACCCGCCTCACCCATTAATATGTGGTACTGGGTCAGATGGTGAGTGTTAAATACATGTTATGGGTTTCTTGGGTCATAGAGGGGGACCTATAGCTTGCACGGAGGTGGTATAGGATTTGAACATGGAGAAGCTCAAGTGCATCATCCTGTTCAACCAGCTTTGAGCTATATTTATTTTTATGTAAATTGAGACACCTCCACTTTTACTCCCTACCAATGTAGTAGCTGGTTTAAATATGTGGAAGGCCTTGCACAACCGGTTGGGCATACCTCTCAACCTTTTAGAGCAAGCTATCTGGACAAAGCCATAAATAATGAGGGAACAACCACCCAAAAATAGGGGCAATTTTTAATATTGATCTTAAAAGCTTAAAAAGTTGATAAAATAGCAGGTTTCACTTTATCATGAATGTTCTGAAGGGTATGAAGTATGAAACTCAAATGTCTGTCATTATTTTCTGTATTCAATCTTTAATAGCTTGTCAAAACATTTCTCAGAAAATCCCAGTTTCATGAAAAATGGATCAAAAATATGAGGGAAATGTAAAATGCAAAAATCTGTACAGTTGAAAGATATGCAGTGCACTCTCCATGACTTTAAACCATGTCTCAGTGACTGCACAGACAACAGCGTTGTCTAGGGTAAGGAGAGCTTGTACGAGTGGAGTTTCTTGTTCAAACTCCTAGCATTCAGCAGTAGTGACTGTTATACTCTATTGTGATCCTGATGAGGATGGAGTAGACAGGAATGATAACTTCTTTCTGTCTTGAAGAAATGCCCCTGGTGAGTAGGCTAGGTAAAGGCAATAGTAGTCTATAAATGCTAATAAAAGGATAGTTTGTTGTCAGTTAGAATGTCCAGGTCACTACAAGGTGAGTCAACTTTCAAAGGGGTGTCAGCAATGTGGTAGATGGATAGGTGCTCAGTTTTGCCGAAGGACACACTGCTGTACTTCTCAGCATTTAGTTTTAGGCCATGGTCCAGGTGCCACTTACTGGTAAGTGTTAGTCTCTCCTAAAGAATCTGGAAGTCAGATAGAGAGCTAATGACAACTCCAAGTTTGTAGATGTCTGCAAACTTTGCCAGCCCCCCAAGCCCTTGCTGTCAATATTGACATTCGAGAAGTAAATACCAAAGAGAAGCTGTCTTTGGATCAATCACCAGGGGACACCACTGGTAACTACTCTTTTTGAATAGATTGTGCCTTACACACAGATGTACTGGGATCTGTGAGTTATTCAGTTTGTTACCCATCAGGTTTCACAGGTGTTTACATTTAGTTGATTAGCTTATCAATAATGCAAGAATGTAGGATAGTATCAAATGTCTTGGTTAGGTCTAGGTATTCAGTGCAAACTAATCTGCACAAGACTAATGCATCAGTAACATGTTCAAAGATCCTCCCCTGATTCTGGATACAGTTTATGCTTTTAATAAGCCAATTTGGGCATGTCCAGTGCATGTAGATTGATTATGTCCCTGATAAGAAGTTCCATGTTGGTGCATTCTATTGCTTTGCAGAGAAGGCTGGGTACGTCTATATGGCTATAGTTTTCTGTATCAGTAATGTCTTGCCCATTATGGACCAGGATGTCTATGCTGTTCTCCATTCTATTGGCATGGGTCCACTAAAGAAGATAAGGTTGAATAGGGTTAGTGGCAAGTCTACCAGACAGTGTCTAGTGCTGACAAGAAGGCAGTCTGGCACCTTATCAGGCCTCATGGAACAAGTGTTTTTGGTCTTGGAGAGGGAGTATTCAGGACTTGATCAAAAGTGATCATAGGGTGTGCTAATAAGCTGGAGAAAGTTATAGTGTGATAGTTGAGTAAAGTTAGAGCTGAATTTGTTCTCTAATATTTTTGCTATGCCCTCAGGTGTTGAGTAAGTGTTATTATTATTATGTATAAGTTTTGATCATTGCTGGACAGTACCTCTAATATTTCTGACACAGCTGAAGAAGGCTTTGTGGTTGTCCATAGCAGAACTAATAATCCTTGACTTGTACTTACTTTTGGAAGATTTCATTTTATTTCTGATATCTTTGTTGATCTTTTTGAGATGAATACTAGATAATAAGATATTAGGTTTGCTTTTATTTGTTATGTGTTTCTTATTTTATAAGTGTCTTAGAGGACAGATGCCTTGATGCATGCTTTGTGGTGGGCATAAAAAGTATCCATTAGCTGGCAGCATGAGAAATTGGGTCGTCAAGGTAAGAACGGTGCTTAAATTTCATCAAGTCTTCAGTTTGCTGGATTAGGTTTGCCTTGAGTAGTCTCTAAATGCAGAAGGGTTTTGTGGTAAGTCAGGTTTTACCCTCACAGTGAGCTTTACTGAATGTTGATCAGATTTGACCAGCAATGTGGTAAGTGTAGGTGTTGAGCATAGGGTGGCAATAGTGGTGAGAATCAGTTGTTGGTCTAGGTAGATAGCATTAATGAAGCTCATTAATGAAGCTCAGAAATCCTGCTGTGTGTATTTATTGGAGGTGGAATAGGTTTCCCAGTAAATGAAGGGATAGTGGAAGTCTCGCAAGACAATAGTGATAGGCACAATAGGGATGATATCAGTTTGTTCAGATATACCTCATGGGCTGCAGATGACATGGTGTGGGGGAGTACAGCAGTTGGCTATGACATGGTATGGACTTCTATTTACCATGAAAATGATTTGGAGAAGTTCTAGGTTGTCATCCTGGATTAAGAGTCTAGAGTTCAGATGAGACTCGTAAGAGTACAGATAATACTGCCTGCAAAACACCATTATTTTTTTCCATTGTAGTTGAAAGAGTGGAAGGCTTTGAAACCCTGCACTATTGGATGCTATAGCTATTCTGTAACCATGTCACAGTAACTATGCCTATATCGATATTTAAGCATTAGGAATGCCCATAAGGAGTTTAACTTCTTGTTGAGACTTCTAGTATCAAACAGTGCTCCCTTTGTCGTCGAAAGCTCATTTCATCGAATTTCAAAACAGTGAGACCAAATAATCGAAAACTCAAATCGTTGGAAACTCATAACATCGAATCTCAAATCATTGAAAACTACAAAACAACTAGAAATAACATCCCAGACACTGTTTACTACATTTATGCAGGAGGGCAAGCCCCCTGCATCCCCCAAAAATTAAATAAACCAACTCCAAGGTCACACTACAGTGAGGTTAGGAAATTGCCTTTTTCTCCCACTGTAGTGCAACCTTGGAGTTGGTATATTTAATGTACGGGGTGTGTGTGTGTGTGTGTGTGTGTGTGTGTGTGTGTGTGTGTGTGTGGGAGGGGGGGCGGAGCCCCCCACATGGGGCATGCAGGGGGGCTTGCCCCCCTGCATAAACATAGTAAAAACTCTGTGGGATGTTATTTCTAGTTGCTTTGTCATTTTCAGTGATTTGAGATTTGATATGAGTTTTTGACAATTTGAGTTTTCGATGATTTGGTCTCGTTTTGAAATTCGATGAAATGAGCTTTCAACGCTATGAAGTGAAATCATATAATTATATATATATATATATATATATATAGATAGAGAAATATAGATAAACATATATATATATATATATATATATATAGATATATATATATATATATATATATATATATATATATATATACACACACATAGATAGATATCTATGTTTATTTATTTATATTTGTTTACCAGGGTAGTGCACTGATCAAGATTGACCAATTTCAGGCTTAGCTCGGGTGAAATATAAAACATCTCACAAACAAAAAATACAACAATGTAAGCAATAACAGAATAAGTGTATATACGTTCCATTTAACAAGTACAGTGCAATGTACAAATAAGAACAGTGTAATGTACAGTATATACATTAGTTTCAAAAGTGGGTCAATCTTTAGTGAATCTGGAGAAAGGAGAAGTGACTCCGAAAGGAGATCAGTTAGGTATATGTCCTGTAATGAAGCAGGAGCACTTGGCTTGGATGAAGAAATGCTTTTTCAGTTGCATTCTGAATTTGGAGTAAATGTCGATTTCCTTAATGTTGATAGGTAGAGCTTGCCAAAGAGTAGATGCCTGAGAGGAGAATGCATGTGCAGTGCTGTGGAGTTTGGTGTGGCTTGTGAGTAGTGTTTCATGTTGTATGAGGAGTAATATAGTATACAATATATAATTTATAATATAGTTTTGATTTTGAATGGCGATAATATAGTTTTGATTTTGATAAATGGTAAAATTTGAAGATAAACAATCAGAAAATATATTCTCCATCTGCAGAATGACTCGGAAGCAAAAGTGACAGCATAATACTTTTGATAGACTAACCAAAGCTGCTAAAAAATATATATCTGCTTTCACTTTGGACCTGACAAGCTATTATGGCTGTTATTCAGCAGGATGTTTAAAATATAAGAAGAAATGTATAGCTTGAAGTTACGCTCAGTTTTTATACTGAACTTTGTTAAGATCTAAGCAGCCAACATTAATTTCTTGTTGCATCTTCATGGCAGGTGCATGCTATGGAACATATGAGGCCTCCACACTCCCTGGACTCTCTTGAGGTATTCTTTGAGAACAACTGATCAATAACTTTAACCTTTCTTATCCTGCTGTTCCTAATTGGAACCTTACCTGATAGCTCTTTGTTCAACACAGAAATATTAATTTAAAATTTGCATCTTCTCCTTGGTTTCTCTTTCCCTCCCAAGTAGTTCATCAATTGCCCATCCAACTTTCTTGAAAGAGGCCTTCTGCATTTTCTTAATGTCTCTTGCAAACATTTTTCTTCTTTCCTGCCTTTGCGGTATCAAAGCAATTTGTTGTTGTGTTTCTAGACTTCAAATAACTCTACCAGTAATATTTTCTCCTTATCCCTCCATCACCTGCATCTCTTTTTCTTTTCCCTTAAAAATCAAACAGGTTTTTTTTATGCCACAGAAGTTCTTAGTAACCTTTTTCCTTCTCCATGGCCACAGTGAGTTGTACTGTTGTGCAGTCAGTATTATCTCGAAGAACATTCATCTCATCTCTTTTAAAAAGAACAAGACCTGAGGGTTCTACGCAATACCTTGCGTTCTGTACTTTCACTCAGGCTGTTCTTTTTGCCTACTCTGGGTAATGAGATACACTGTTTGTCACAGTCATAACCAACAATCTTCCTCTCTATCCTCCAACTGTTTCTATCCTTGCCTAGCTTATGATCCCTTGCACTTTCATACAGTGGCCTATAAAGGGTGCTACTATATAAACTTTTTCTTTAAAGCCAACCTACTTTATTGTTAGGAAGACTGTCTTTGGTTTTAAGTTTTCCTTTAAGTTTTTGTGCCATACTTTCTCATCCTTTCTGCTTTTGCCATAGTCTTATGTAATAATTATCTGTTATCACCACTCCATACTTACTTCAAGTCACTGTCACCCCTCTGCTGTTTTTCACTTCCCTCAATTTTTGAAACATCCTGTATCACTTTGAAGCATATGGATTTTTTCAACTGTTCAGCTCACTTCTTGTGCCTTATCCCAGAATAGTGGCAACCTTCAGAGCAAAAGTTGCGATTCCCTACTATAAACATTGTGATAAGCAACATACCCGGACTCCTTAATAATGTCAGTTAGAAACTCTTATCTGCAATTCATAATCTACCTTATAGTAATACCCTGAGGGAAAGAATGAAGATAACATGGGCTACAAAATATAACATTCTCAAGAATGATATTCTACCTTGTTATCAAGTCCTTTTCTGTCTCCCTCCATTCGGGAAAATATATAGACTATCCGGCCCTAATCAACTCTGTATGTCTAATGATATAATTATGCATAGCTATCACATGGGAAACAAGAAGGTCTGGAAGCCGAAATGCTGCCATGAATAGGGAAACCAAACAAGTCATAACATTCTATCCAGGTTTCCAGTGCATGACTGCAGCTACTTGAAAACAGCACTTTTTAAATGATAACTGTAATATCCATACATTAACCTAAAATACTGAACAGTAAAGGCACTCAGTAGCATTCTGCAAATGTAGCAATATATCATGTGCAAAAGCTGACAGCTTAGATGTGGACCTTGTGCATTATACCTTTGTATGACTATGCAGGCTTTAGTCATTATTTCAGAGAAATGTTAAAATACAAAGGAGATAAAGGGAACCCTTGTCTAACACCATGTTTGAGGCCTAAAGTAGGAACAGAAAGCCAATAACAAAGGATCTATTCTCTCATGCCTCCTTTCACAGCACCTCCCCTTTCCCTTCTTTTACAATGGATCCATAAAACATAGAAGGTCTCTGAACCACTGAGTCTCACAGCAGGGGGTGGGGGGATGTAGGAGAGTTGGGGGTGGTTGATCTCTTCCTAACATCAAGTCATTTGGAGCAAAGGTGAACATCCCACAACTTTTCTTATATAGAATAGATAAGGGAAAGTTAGAGTAATGACCCCTTACAAGGCAGTGTAGGTATTTGCTCTTCACTTAACTCAAGGTACAGGATTAGAGCAGAGTATATCCAAAGACAGGAAAGAGTTCTGAAGGTAGTCCCCAAGCTGCAGAATTACCTATGGTCAGAGTATGCTTGGCATGGTACATCTGCACATTTGTTATAAGAAGCATACCGGTTCCGTGGAAGACACTATTAAATGTCAGGATAGGGAATCCCATTTGGTTTCAGAACAGATCAAAGGGTTTGAGCATAGCCTACACTATTTAAGCTTGCAGCATGATGAGCAGCAGTGCTCATTACATATGTGTGCTGCTCATTGCACTTACACATGTATAAGCACCTTTTCATGGTCAGCAACAGTGCTGACAGCCATGAAAAGATGCAGAGAAGAACAGCCATACATGCACACAAAACAGTTTGCTTGTAAGTAAACCTATTATGTGACCAAACCCAGACAGATTATATGAAGTAAGGGCAGTTTGATTACAAGAATTAATATATAGGAATATTAAATGGGGAGATCCTACACATAATACAATGGTAGTACTGCAGACATCAGTAAGAGGGGAGGGCAAATGGAAAAAATGTACTCAGATAATGCATAAATCCTTCCATACTGATGTAATAACAATTTATCCTGTACGCAAATATTGACTGATGCACAAACCTAAAAAGGAAATGCTAACAAAAGATGTGAGAGGGATACAAAGCAACATAGAAATAAAGTGGAATAAATGTTATATTAAGGTTGATAACATGCTGAGCTGAGCTAACAGTTATCAAGGACAGTGGATACATTAGGGTCTATTCATAATGACTACAGTTATTGAATGTGACACGTATATACAAGTAATATATGTGTGATTAAAAACAGTACTGCTGTATTCCCCACTTCATTATGTATAAACAAGAAGAAATGTGCCCTTCAGCTGTTATGTCACCTGCTACATCAGAAATGGACATTTGTTGTCATTTAGCAACCACAGAACGGGGTATATCACTTCAAAACAAGTATTAGACAAGCATATGATATAAACTCATGTACATTCTAAACAGTAATATAATAACACTCAAAATATACATGTGAGAAATGACAACACAGATCAGATGACATTTCAGCAGTTTGTGGTCTCCATTCATAAATGGAGTCTATCTGCATAAATATAATGGGCATGCTCACAAGAAATTACGGTAAAATCTGCCATAACTGCATGTCAACAAAACAAACACAGATGAAAGTGTTCTAACACAGGCACAATCACACTTTATGATGATCTTGTATCATGCCATACAGTACGAAATGTTATAGGTTCATAGGTTCATAGGTGTGTACTAGGCCTATGGCCCTGGAGCTTTTACAAGCCTAGTCCATAGAAGTGCCTTGGCATCATGTCGCCATTAGTTCCCGGTGCTTCTATCAAGTAGAGCCACTGGAGTGATCCTCAGGGTGAACTTTCTATTTCCCATCCACTCATCAAGATTTCTCTTGAAAATGGTCAGTGAGGTGCTCTGCTTGACATGTATGGGAAGTCTATTCCAGAGCATGAGAAGTCTCTGGGTTATGAACCTGTCCCTCCAGCATGTTCTGTTGATTGTGGTAATGAGGTTGAGGTTCCTGGAGCATGTGGTGCAGAAGGATTGGGATTTCTTTAGGTTTAACATTTCTAACAGGGCAAGGTCAGACATGGCTTTGTAAGTCAAGCAGAGATCACCTCTTAATAGACAATATGAGACAGAGAAAAGCTGGAGCTTTTTGAGTCTGTTCATGTAGGGCATATGTTTAAGGCCTAGGATCCTCTTCATGAGGTACTTTTGTGGCCTTTCCAGCTGTTGCAGGTGTTTAGTGAGGTACATGCCAAATGGGGCATTATACTCGATGACTGGTCTAATGAGGGAAGAGTAGAGAGAGATGATGACCTCTTTCTTCCTGGATGCAAAACCCTTGATAATGAGATGTGCCACATAGAAGGACTTTCTGATCACAGGGGCAATGTGGTGGTCGAAGGAGAGGTTGCTGTAAACCTGTGTCCCCAGATCTGTTATAACACCTTCAGTCTTCAGTGGGCTACCATCAATGTGGTAATTAGTAAGAACCAGGCTTTTCCTAAAGGGAATGACGATACTTTTTTTGGCATTAAGCTTAAGGCCATGGGCCTTTCTGTAGGGTGTCTACATCATTTGGGGAGTTAATAATGGCTCCTAGCTTGCAATTGTTGGTGAACTTGGTCAGCCAGAGTCCCTCTGTGCTGGCCTGTACTTCTGAGAATTAGATGCCAAACAGGAGAGGACCCAGGACTGATCCCTGTAGGACTCCACTTGTGATTGGTCAGCAGTCTGACTTGGAGTCTGCTACTTTCACACTGTGGGTTTTGTCTGTGAGCCAGTTTGCAATCCACCTAGTGATATAGGAGTTGATGCCTAGTTTGGTGAGTCTATCAATAATTCCTGAGTGGGGAATGGTATCAAAGCCCTGACCAGATCAAGGTAGGCTGTATGAACTGCCTTGCCCTGATCCACAGCTCTGCTGACTGACTCAAAGAAGTCAACCAGGTTGAGCAGGCATGATCTACCCTTCACAAAACCAAAATGCGTGGGATCCAGAGTTTGGAGATTCCCTATATCCTTGTTAATTAGGTCCATGATGATGCATGCCTTGTGTCCTATAAAGGTCTACAATGTGAAGAAAAGAATTACTGTAATACATAAATATTTGGATGAAGATATGCAATACAGAGCATTATTTTTTGGAAACTAAGCAATGCTTGTGAACAATCAATGACATACTTAATATCTGCATCTTGCCAGACTCGAACACATGGCAGGACAGATATGATAATCTGCATATCAATAATAATTACATCTCCTTACTCGTAGAGATATTCATCCAAATCCTGGCCCAGCCTTCTTTAACTACATTGTTGTACCATGCACACACACACACACACACACACACACACACACACACACACACACACACACACACACACACCTCCTAAAAGTTTAACATTTTTACACATAAGTGCTAGAATTATTTCTAATAAAATACAACATCACTTCATGTAAAGTGCTGGTGGAACAATAATAATGTACTCTACTGGGATGTAAAGCTACCTTTCAACTTCTTAGCCCAATAAATCTTGACAAAGCTATAAATAATAGGGGGTGGGAGCAAAAATATGCACAGTTTTTAAATATTACTTTTATAAACTTAGAAAGTTGATAGAATAACAGGTTTTCCATTGGAGTGAATATTATGAAAGATATGAAGTCTGAAACTCAAATGTCTATTATTGTTTTCTGAATTCACTCATCACTGATTTGCCAGAAAACCGAAAATGTTATGAGGAACAGATCAAAAAACATGAAACAAAAATCTGAACATTCTGTGAAAATCTGGACAGTTGATAGCTATGAGTAAAGCTTTGGACAAACAAGCAAATATATTTTTTGTCCAGAGGTTTGAATAGCCTGTCTCAAAACTAATAAACATCAAACATTAAGACTCATTTCTATTTGCCTTCTTTCGAACCACATTAGAAAGAAATTTAAATTAAAAATTCTTGGCTCCAGAGTTAGGTGCCACTGCCATACCTCAAGAAGAAGAATTAATTGTCTATCCAATAGCTATAGTTAATAACCATAACAAGTCTCTCAGAAACGAATACAAACACCAACAGCAAAGTCCACAGCAAAGAAACGACAGGCTGCAGCAAACTGTAGTTTAAAGTCTTTTAATAACCTTTAAAACCCAAAAAACATTGAATATCTCAAGCGCTTTCGCCTGGTTCCTACCAGGCTTTATCAAGATACAAACATAAAAAAGTAATGCCCTTAAATACAATAACCATTGGTCACATGGTGTTTTTTTAATTGCTTCAATTTAAGTTAATTAATCAGCCAGAATTACTTCAATTGAATTCCTTTAAAAAACAAATGTTAAAAACCTCACCCACATTTTTGCATTGCAAAATATTTAACAAGCCATATACTTACAAAAAAACAATACATTAATACCAAAATACTTCCAGACACATCGTTCACTGTTAAAAAACATTCTTTCAACCATATTATATTAATGTTCTATCTATAAAATTCTAAAAAAAATATATGTAATATATATATAACCATATATAACACTACAGTTTCGCTTTACGTAGTTTGAGTACACTTGAAATACTAATACTGTCATTTAAACCTGGGGACCATGTGACCAATGGTTATTGTATTTAAGGGCATTACTTTTTTATGTTTGTATCTTGATAAAGCCTGGTAGGAACCAGGCGAAAGCGCTTGAGATATTCAATGTTTTTTGGGTTTTAAAGGTTATTAAAAGACTTTAAACTACAGTTTGCTGCAGTCTGTTGTTTCTCTGCTGTGGACTTTGCTGTTGGTGTTTGTATTCGTTTCTGAGAGACTTGTTAAGGTTTTTATTCATGGCAGAGAGTGCAGACTGTGTTGAGTTTCAGAATACACCTGTTTTACTTCAGGATGTACCAGATGACGCTCCGGTTACCAGGGGGGAATTCAAACAAGTTTTGTCTTTATTAACTCAGTTGAGTAATAATATGCTGAATTTAAGTGCTGCTAATTTATCCTCTCCAATTCCTGGTAACCAACTACTAGGTCTGCACAGAAAAGTGCTTCCAGTACCAACGCAAATACAGAACGGATGTGACTGGGTGGAACCTCCTGATGAGATTATATTGGTACAATCCGATCTACAGGAGCAGCCTGGGAGAAAACAAGTTGATCGTTGTTACGGACCTAACTCACAAACGAGTGGTTTTAACTTCAATGCATGGACTGAGCAACAGTTTTTGTTTCAAAAAGGTACTGTTTCAGCCTTTTCTAACCAGAGTGGGGGTGCTGACCAAGAATTTAAAAACTGAGCGATAAGCTGTATGCTTATAAAACATTACAGCATGAGACTGACTATCTGAAAGAATGTGTGAGGGTACACCGAGTACCAAAAGGGCTACGCTGTTTCAAATTTCCCAACAGTGCTCTACCAGGAACGGATTTATACAATGATTTAGTAAAATTGTTTGACAAAACTGGTTTAGAGATGTTGAATATTTTAATCAAAGACTATGAAGCAAAAGCTGTAAATTTGTTAGATGATGTCAACAAATTGAATGACTTTATTGTTAAAGACAACAATTTTCTTGGCATTAAAAAGATTATGATGGTGTGTTTGAGGAAGTTGACCTGCACTGTTTAAAAATAGTTAATCGTAAGATTAGAAAACTTGAACGGGACTTGGTTGAATACAGAGATGGGTTGGCCTACCCACATCCGGGTAAAAACAGGGGGAGGGGTAACAACCTTGAAGGTACGGGTACTCACCCGGTTGGTAATGTTAACAACAACAACAATATGGATGTGTATACCCCTGAACTTCCTAGGAGAAGCGAGCGTCTAGCCCAAAAAGATAATAGAAACATCCAACAGGGTTTTCAGTTTCCTCAGGGCAGACCGGGGGTGAGAAGCACAACCTATTACCAGCAAGGGTGGAACAGACCACGCAGATAAAAGATTTGAACTGCATAGAAGTTGCTGATATAGGTTACGTTTTGGATGGGCTACCAAAGGGCAACTATGAGGTAGTAACAAATAACAACTTCAATATTTAAATTTCATGGACATTAATGTTACAGGTGACTTTTTTGAATTGTTCATAAGGGGTCTGCATTACATACCTTCACGTACATTTAATTTACCCAGTACATTAATAGATCTGAAACTTTTTGTTAGATGGTTGAACTTATCTCTGGAACTAGGTAGGCCAGGTACAGTGAATGAGCAATTTGCTAGAGCAAGTACCTTCAATCCCCCTACCCACCTAATGTTAAAAGTATTTGAAGAATTAGTGGAAATGGACCTAAGGAAGCAGCATGCTATTAATACACGTTCAACATCCCCCAACTTATCTTTTGACCAGCAGCGGCTTGTTTATTTACTCAAGGATGAAGGGATAAGAGTAATGAAACCTGACAAAGGTGGAGGGATAGTTTTAATGTATAATTGTGCGTATGAGACGCAGATTCTTAGCATGTTGCAAGATAGTGCACAATATGAGTTAGTCTCTAGAAACGAAGTCAACATAGCGTATGCCAAAATTAAATATGATTTGTTTGACTTGTTAATGCAAGGAGCTATCAATGAAAAATTATATAACTTTTGAATGTGGATAAACCTAAGACACCGATAATATTCGGTATACCTAAGGTCCATAAGGGTTTGGACCCATTAAGATTTAGACCAATTGTGGCAGGGTCCGTAGTATTACAGAGCCATTAGGGAAATTCATTGACCAGACTGTTAAAAATTTGTCATGTCCTTGGAACATGTCTGCAAAGACTCCTGGGAATTTTTAAAAGGTTTGGATCAGAATTTCTTTAAACGTACTTGTCTATTGGTTTCTATTGACATTGTGGAATTATTTCCAAGTATCCCACATTTAACGGGATTGAATGGTTCAATGAAGTGCTGGCTACACAATCAGGGTTGAGTGCTAATATAGTTATGTTATTGGTGGAATTTATGGAAGTCATTCTTAAAAATAACTTTATTTATTTTAATGGTGAGGTCTACAGACAAAGAAGGGGCGTGGCGATGGGCACCCCATGTGCTTCAGCTTTTGCCAACATAGTGTTACATTACTGGGAAAACAAATTTATATTTTCAACTGCTTGGGCAAAACACATTGTCCATTATAAATGATTTTTGGATGATATTTGCATTTTATGGGAAGCGAATTATGAAAATTTCTTAGAATTCATGTCCTATATTAATGCTTCGACACATTTTCTTTCTTTTACGCATACTGTGAGTGATGAAGTTCTTAATTATCTAGATGTAACACTGGTTAAGGATCTTACAAGGGGTATTTTTCAATCTAAGATTTATAGGAAGGCAACTTTTTCCAACTCTTTTTTGCACTTTGAGAGTGGTCATCCCTTTTTCCAAAAGAAAGGAATAGTGAAAGGACAATTCATCCGGGCGTCGAGAATGTCGAGCACGGATGAATTGTTTTTGAAAGAGGTGGACTTTTTGAAAGAACTTTTTGCAGAAAGGGGGTACCCTACAAAGCTGGTGAACAATCTACAAAAAGACGTGATGGCTAACAGAGGGTTAATGTATTTCCCTCTACTGGGCATGGGTTTGTTACCCAATGTGCAGGGTAGGCAGGAAAAACAATTTGATGGGCATAGTAGCTTTGTCTAAACCTATACTAGGGACGCTGAACAGTTGGAACAAATTGTTTTGAAATACTGGCCTGTTTTGACCCTTCAGGAGAATTTTCATGACATTATTCCAGAGAAACCAAGTTTTGTAAAAAAGAGGGACATGAATTTGAAGGGTCTTTTTGAAAGTAAAAATCATCTTTCAACTAATTTTGCTGTTGTTTCGAAAATAGGCACACATAAATGTGGTGCCTGTAGACAGTGTTCTCTGATTATTAATGATAGTAGTGTATATATACCTTCAAGGAACTTTAAGGTCCATACAACTGGATATTATAATTGTGCAACCAAGGGTGTGGTTTACATGGGGATCTGTGTTCTATGTTGGAGTTTTTATATAGGGAAGACAGAAAGGCCTTTAAGGCAAAGAATTTATGAACATGTAAATGACATCTCTAAAAAGAAAGACACAAACGCCTTTTATAAGCACTATACACAGTGCCCTGATATGAAACTTAAATTTATGGTACTGGAGCAGGTTGCACAGGACCCTAGGGGAGGAGACTGGGAAACATTCCTGGAATATAGAGAACTTATATGGCAGTTAAAATTAGACGCAGCTAGGTCCCCAGGTTTAAATGACAGTATTAGTATTTCAAGTGTACTCAAACTACGTAAAGCGAAACTGTAGTATATATGGTTATATATATTACATATATTTTTTTAGAATTTTATAGATAGAACATTAATATAATATGGTTGAAAGAATGTTTTTTAACAGTGAACGATGTGTCTGGAAGTATTTTGGTATTAATGTATTGCTTTTTTGTAAGTATATGGCTTGTTAAATATTTTGCAATGCAAAAATGTGGGTGAGGTTTTTAACATTTGTTTTTTAAAGGAATTCAATTGAAGTAATTCTGACTGATTAATTAACTTAAATTGAAGCAATTAAAAAAACACCATGTGACCAATGGTTATTGTATTTAAGGGCATTACTTTTTTATGTTTGTATCTTGATAAAGCCTGGTAGGAACCAGGCGAAAGCGCTTGAGATATTCGATGTTTTTTAGGTTTTAAAAGTTATTAAAAGACTTTAAACTACAGTTTGCTGCAGCCTGTCGTTTCTCTGCTGTGGACTTTGCTGATAGTTAATAACCATTCAATTATAAAACAGTATGTTCTCGAAATCTGGAAAAATTCATATATCATCCCAACCCATAAAGAATGTCCAGACACTCTAACTACAAACATTAAGCATGATGTAATCACTCCAGGAAATGTAAGTTGTACTGGCTCAGCCTACCCACCCCAGTGACTCTACCCTGTCACTCCCATCCATTAATCTATTTGACCTACCTCAAGCTTTTACTGAGCCTAATAGAACTGGCATGACCTCCAAAAGAGAAAATATCTTGGACTGGATATTAATAATACACAATTAGCCTAATGGTTTGCTATCCCCTTCATACTCAATCAGTGACCACTACCCAACTTAAAAAATATTAGCACAGTCCAAAATATTCTTAGAAAATATGGTACTTACGTATTATCACAACCAGATTTTTGCCATTGCGAAATTCATAATGTTACTGACAAAACAGGTTTACTAAGTTGGAAACTGGAGTGTAAACAAGAAAGTAATAGTGTGGCACACATAGGATGAGGCAGGGAGAGGAATAACTGCCAATTTTTTCGAGTCCTGCCTGCCGTGTCTCACTTTGCCGGTGAACTCCACACTGCCGCAATGCATGACAGATCCTGCCTTCCTTATTACAAGTGCAGACAAAGTAAATGAATCTGTAGTATGCCATCTGAATGTTCATGGCCAGTAGTCAAGTTTAATTTCATTCATCAGAATGATTTTAGCCAGCAGTCTGACAGGCATTTGTCCCTAATCTGAAATAAACTATACCAAGACTGGACATGCCTGAAAGTCCTAGTATATTAATATAAGTCACAAAAACAAATAACGCTTACAATCTCAGAGTACACAAGCACTTAATTCATTTCCTTACTTGTCCAGAAAGCTTTATCCCTTCAAACTCACCCACATCAGATGATGGATACCAGCAAAGTGAGACACGGCAGGCAGGACTCGAAAAAATTGGAATCATGTTCTTATTATCAGCAACAAGTGTTTGTAAAAGCGTCACTAGTTCTGTTTAAATTAAACATGTGTGGAAATATGGCCAGAAAGGTTCAGTAAATGTTTTTCACTGCATATGAATATAATTCATGCAGTTAAACCAGCATTACTTCGTGTTGTCTTTCTTTTTTTCTTAAAAGAAAAGATGCAGAACAACTTTTAACAGTATGCGAGATTTGAAGCATGCATGTGTAATGCACACTAAACAGGAAGAAGATTTGTATAAATGTTTTTCCTTCCTGAATGTAATCTAAGGTTATTCTTTATTAGTAATGATGTAAAATAACACCGTACTTTGTTTGTTGCAGTCGTTTACATTCCAGTATGCAAATTTTGCAACTGTGAAAATCTGATTGCGATAATACGTAAGTACCGAAAATACATATAATTCCCTACTACAGATATGCAATTTAAATCCATTAAAACTTCTACATTATAACTTTTGAAATCTTCTGTACATTATGAAAGTGTTATAGTACGCAAAACTAATAAATGAAAGAAATCATATCCTGTAAATTGCATACATATACACACACACACACACACACACACACACACACACACACACACACACACACACACACACACACACACACACACACACACATAGAATAAAGTATCTGAGATCAATGTATGGCCTCATTAGTTGAATGCTTAGACGTTTAACTAATTATCTATACCTTTTGTGACATATTATTTACATGCAAAGTGATGTACAACTTTGATTAAAAAAATGTATCTAGCGTTTGTAACTGAAAGACTCCACTATAATTATATACCCAGTGCAAAAGAGCTTAACAGAAAAAATAAAATAGCCTGCCACTCAGAAAAGTGAGGATGGTTGAAGCTATAGCATTAGTCTCATACACCAAACTGGCAATTACTTATTGGGAAGAGAAGATTTTTTGCTTTCTTTTATAATTCTTGCAGGCAGTAGAAAAATGCATGCAACATCAGCTCTTGGCATAAACAGCAGTCAGGTAGCTGCACATGAACATACCTGTCACCCACAGTTCCCTACACTCAGTGGATTCTATCTTATTTATTCACATCATTCTGCATGCCTTCCACCAATACAATCACTTGATTTTGAGAGCTATCAGACACTTTGTATTTGTCACAAGAAAACCAGACAATCATGAATTGGCCTGGTATTACAACACAGAATTATTAGATTTATTTAAGTAACAGTGGTATTTTATGTAAGATTTTGTGGACTGTAAACAGCAGGAGAGCCAGTTTGAAAAGATTACTTCACATAAATTCCATTTAATTTGGAAGCTCTTCTGCGGAGTGTGAAACATTTATACAAAGTCAGTCACAAGCTAAGCACGAGGGAGAATCATGAATATGTTATAAGGCTGCTGGAAAAACAAGAAAGCCAGATGAGTAAGAGGAAATTCACCCTGATATCAATATTGAAGGCCCTGTATGTGAAGGACAAAACTCAGCTGTACCCTCACTGGATGCATAATAAATTATGTCCAACATTCAGCATTTCACACACACAGTCTGTTTAAAGAGCTGCTGAAGAATCTACACAGCCAACCGACATCAACCTGTTTGTTACCTAAAGGATTTTTTGTGCTTAAGAAGTTTTCCGTGGTGGTGCTTCTCGTAGAATTTTCACTAAATTCCATTTCAGGTTACTTTAGAAAAAGCTAACCTTCAAAACAAAGCTCTGTGCTGTTAGTAGAGGCAGTGAAAGATAGCTTTTTAACTGGTATTTATTTGCATTTTCAAAGGAGCACCCCAAATATACATCAGATTTGGAAAGGAAAAGAAATCAGTCTTTGACCTTCAAGAATGAATTTGCAAGAGCTGGTAACAGTAGAGGTCCCTTGAGATCAGGTTTAGTGGTTCGCTTCTTGCAAGATGATAGCCTTGCTTTCTGGTCATACCACTACTTGATATGCATAAGAACTGTTCAGTCCTTTCACCATTAGAATGTGAGACCTAGCAAATGACTTGAAGTACTATTGTTTACAGAGCTTTTTTATTCCTAGACTACAAGGTAGTATGAAAGAAGATTTTCTCAGCATATAAGGTCTGTTATATGTACAGAAGACTAAATGGTAAACACACACACACACACACATACACACACATATATGTATGTATATACATATATATGTGTGTGTGTGTGTGTGTGTGTGTGTGTGTGTGTGTGTGTGTGTGTGTGTGTGTGTGTGTGTGTGTGTGTGTGTGTGTGTGTAAGAATTTATAATCAATAATTACTGGTAAAACAAAGAGCAAACTCACCCTCAATTACCATTAATCACCACTAAAATCATTGCAGAAGAGAAATCACAAATGTAAACTGATTCATTATTCTGTCCCCACAATTAAATATACTCAGTCTGGGTTTGCTCAAATTTGAAAAAAGGGCAAAAATCTTTGTATGATGTAATGATGAACTTTGACTGCTATACAATTCAACAAGTTGTACAAGTGATAGAAAACGCTTTTGTTTCACCGTGCAATAAAATGAGTGCAGCAATTATTCATATGGCACATCTATATATATATATATATATATATATATATTTATATGTATATATATATATATATATATATATATATATATACGTGTGTGTGTGTGTGTGCATATGCACAATGGAAATTTTAAACAAGAGATATGGATGCAATGACAGACATACATACACATTACTTACACTGCTCATCCAACATACAATATGATCACTAAACTGTGGCAATTAAGCTATGAACATTTTTAACAAGTGTGTTATAACAATGAGAGGCTTGAAAAACATAAATATCTTCATAGCAGTGCAAGATATCTGCTCAGATAAGGTGAGTTGTTTTCAGAATCAATGTGCTTCAATTTAAAGAACCAGGAGCACCCTTCACCTCTTACATGCATACACACACACACACACACACACACACACACACACACACACACACACACACACACACACACACACACACACACACATACACACACGTGGTTATCTGCATACAGCTATATCTATATATCTATACATATATATATATATATATATATATATATATATCTATATATATATAGATATATATATATATATATATATATATATATATATATATATATGTATATATATATATATATATATATATATATATATATATATATATATGGGTCCACTTTTAAATGCCGAAATCTCAAATTAAAAAAAAAACGAACCCAAAACATTGAGATTTCGGTATCTCGACATTTAAAAGTCGGGGGGGGACAGACACCTAAAATAAATTGTTTGCAGGGGACAAGCCCCCCTGCACCCCCCACATCCCCTCTACTTAAATATACCAACTACGAGATCACACTACAGTGAAGAGAATGGTAATGCTCCTGTTGCACCTACCGTTCTCTTCACTGTATCACGATATCGGAGTTGATATATTTAAGTAGGGAGGGTGTGAGGGGGTGCAGGGGGGCAAGGCCCCCCTGCAAACACTTTATTTTAGTTCATTTGTGTTTTTTTTTTCACTTTTAAATGTTGAGATACCGAAATCTCTGTGTTTTGGGTTTGTTTTTTTTAAAACTCGAGATTTCGGCAATTAAAAGTGGACCCATATATATATATATATATATATATATATATATATATATATATATATATATATATATGTATACACACACACACACACACACACACACACAAATATATATATAGATATATATTAATTTATATATATGGTTTACTATTAAATGTCTAAAGTGCCTGTGCTCAACTGGCATGTGGTCGAAAGGCACTTTCCAAATGGGCAGAATGTCAAACCAAAATACATCGACTACACTACAGTGAATGGGTAGTGTAGTTCGAGTATCTGAGTTCAGAATTGTGAATGGAGATCGCGATTCATTGAGGAACAGGTAATTAACTGATTTCCTCACTGTAGTGCAATCTCAGAGTTGGTATATTTAATTTGCAGGGTGTGGGGGGTGCATGGGGGGAGCGTAGCCACCCCCTG
Source organism: Protopterus annectens (assembly GCF_019279795.1). Taxonomy (NCBI): domain Eukaryota; kingdom Metazoa; phylum Chordata; order Ceratodontiformes; family Protopteridae; genus Protopterus; species Protopterus annectens. The sequence continues at coordinate 1,283,541,141 of NC_056744.1, read as the reverse complement.
CAAAAATAGTACAATTTACGAATATTGACTGTACAGTGTAATGGTGCGTTAAGTTGCATAGCATGGGTGACTGATATCACCTCCTGCTATGTCAAATACATTAAACTACGGATGTCGATGTATTCATTTTCACCATGGCTGCTGTTTCAAAGTTCCGACTCCAGCATTTCAGGACAACCATTGTGACTGGTTGACGAATGCAGTTTCAGTTAATTACCTGTTCCTCATATATATAGATATATATATATATATATATATATATAAAGTCACAAACAAAAAAATTCAGCACTCACAATTTTCATTATTTTCAGCTTATAAACAGGCCCCATAGAATGGTGTCCACAGAAAATAAAGAACGAGTGAAGCTCAGATAATCCCAAATACTGGATTTTATTCCATAACAAACTCAGCAGTCTGTAACAAATGTTACAGGCCTGATAGTCTGGCTGTAACAAACTCTGCAATAGTCCAAGGTGATAGTCTGGTTGTAACAAACTCTGCAGCTCAGCAGGCTCTAACAAATTCAGCAGGCCTAGCAGTCTGGCTGTTACAAGCTCTGCAATAATCCAAAATAATGTTCTGGTAGTAACAAGCTCTACAATCCAAAGTGGTAGTCTGGCTACAACATGTATAAATATATATATATATATATATATATATATATATATATATATATATATATATATATATATCAAATATAAAACTAGCGGCTTCCAACAAAGTAAACACCTCTCGGTTCAAAAATAAGGAAAATAAACAATTACTAAGTAAGTAGACTGAGAGGTGACCACGGAACCTTTCAAACGCCAGATTATTCTTCTCTTCAGTCGATTATACTAATTAAGTTGGAAAATAAAATGGAATATTTATTAGGGAATGCTACAGGTAAGCGCTTTCACAAACCCAACCTCAGAAGGTTATTATGCAACAATAGAGCTAAAGCTACCAGAAGCCCATTTTATGGGACTTATCCTTGTGGTGGATGCAATTATTGTGATTCTATTGAAACAGGTGATAATTTTATACATCCAGACACTGGTCAAAGCTATAGGTTTCATGTTTCAGCGGATTGTAGTACCTGCCATATAGTATATTTGGCTATTTGCCAGGAGTGCCAATGTATTTATATTGGCAAAACTGATAGGTCTTTTCGCACTAGAATACATGAACATTATATGCTATCAGGATCCAACATTTAACAAATGCCTTAGCTAAGCATGTTGCATCCATGGGGCAGGATCATATTTTTACCTTTATGGCTATAGATTACATTAAACCATCCATTATAGAAGGTAACGTACGTAATCATACCGAAACCAAAGAGATTAATTGGATTATGAAAATGAGGGCAGATAAGGGTAAAGGGTTAAATGAACGTGCTTCTATTAAACCCATATTAAAAACTAGACGCCTCATGGCCAAATAATCTCATACGTTTTTTAAGATAATGATTATTAGGTACTTATAGTTTTCTCAACTACTGCTCGCTGTTATAAAGAACAATCTATTATGTCTGCGAGCATTAATACATGTTGTATAAGTAGAGTCTTAGGGACAGTATTGCTGATATTCAGATTAGGTGGCCATATAGTCTTTGATTATCACTTGTCAGCATTTTTAGATTTTGGTTGAATATCAATCTATTTATCTCTGAAATGTTGCATAAAGTGCTAAATATTTATTGCACTGAAGCCTTATTTGTTAGTATGTGTATATGCATCAACACAATGTGATTATAATGAGTGCGCATTATATACATATATATTTTTTATTATTATTACTTTGAATTTGTTTAGTGTCTTTGTATTTATAGCGCTTGAAAGGATTTTATATTTATACATACATAACAAGGTAAGAGTTTACTTTATTGTAGTTACTCAAGTTAATAGGTTTAATAGAAATAATTTATTTTTGTTATATATTTTTAATAGTATTTTTTAATATAATCTTATAATAATCAAATAATGTCTATTCGTAGACTAAATTTGTTATGATATTTTTGCGTTTGTAGTATGGCAGCATACTTCTAGGGTTAAATATTTGTGCTTAAATACGGACCTGATTGCATATTTGTTATAGTTAAATTTTATGCATGATAAGTGACAATATCATTATTTAGCCTGTGTAAAGTTAGTTATGTCCACGGCATCTATATGTCAAAGTTATTGGACTATGTAATGTGTTATTATTATAGGCATAGATATTATTAAAGCATAAAATGTGAAATACAGTTTATTTTATAAAGACATAGGCCAGGATTCACAAAGCCTCCGTGTAAGAGTTATAACTCTTACATGGAGGCTGCAGTTAAACGGAGTGATGTCAGCATGCTTTGCATATTCATGAGAGCATGCTGAATCACACCTAAGTCTAACACGGTCCATGTAAGACAGTAGGGGGCGTGTCCGTAGGCCGAGCCCTGCAAGCAGACACGCCCCCAGAAGTGTAAAAGTGCCCAAAGTAAACACCCACAACAGAGTCCACGGAAATGTGAATAAACACAACACAACACATGCCCCCACAGACTATGAACATCAAATATATAAATGAACATGTTATATTTTTTTTTAAATTGTAAAGATGTTTAACCGTTGAGTGTGCTCGTTTGCGCGGGCGTGCCCGTAGTGCAGCTACAGTTAGCAGTCAGTGGGAAAGCATATAAGAACTAAATATGCAAAATAAGCCACGAAGCAATAGTGTAGCGGTAGAGATGTTGGCTGAAGAGCAGGCATTCATGGTTCGAGTCCCCACAACACCAATTTTTTTTTTTTTTGCAAAATAAGCAGGAAACAAGTCCCTGACAAATATGTACACATAAAACCACAATTTATGTAAAATGTAATGAAATAGCCCATTTATATTGAAGAAATGTGAGGTAACAAAAGAAGAAAAAATGCCAGATGTGCTCATAGCTGAGCTACAGTTTAACAGAGTGAGTGCATCTGCCCGTAGATGAGCAGTGGTTTAACTGGTGCAAAATGAGTGCCCGTAGCTGAGCAGTGGTCTAACACACTAAATCTATGTGCCCCTAACTGAGCTGAGCGTAATATTCATGCCGATAGCCAAATGAGGCTTAAAGCAGCGTACCCCATTTGCGCGGAGCTGCGCATCGCGCAAACAAGCTAACCGACAGACAACGTTGAGCAAGCCGTATCAAAACTGCCTTTACACAGACACACCCATCAACATGTCTAGACAGTCATGAAAAATAAAAAGCAGTGGCCAGGTTTGAACCCAGCATACTATACACCATAGTCAATGTACCAAACCACTAAGCCATGACAGCAGTACCTAAAAATGCAATAATAGCTAATATATAGGAATGAATACAAACTGGAGCATGACAATGCAGGTTTACTGAAGTTGATACAATTCCAAAATGGCCAATCACAGATATGTGCGGGAAAAACGGACTATATAAGCCCCATAGGCGGGAATACACAGCATAAACGATTGTAGAACTGACCTGCAGGCAGAATGACAGGAGTAGGAGAGGGTAGTTGCTTTCGAGCACAGAGGTGGGGTGTTGAGGAGTCCAGGTACATGGTCTGGCTCCTAGTCCATAATCATGAGGCCCAACTCATGCAGGGCCAGGTCCTCTGGGGAGCATACAGGGCCGAGGCGTGGGACCGGTTGGCTCATGATCTCACCAGTGCCACAGGGATTCCAAGGACTGGTGAGCAGGTCCGTCACCACCATGCGGACCTGAAGAGACGCAAGCAGGACCAACTGAACCTTTGGATCCAGGAGGCCCAGCAAACACCCAACACCCCACTACTGAGTAAGTAACATTTAATTATGTATGTAAGAAATTAAACTAGCTGATATTATGGAGATGTGTATTCCAATATTACTTCATTTATATTACAGCTGCAGGTGTCCGTTCTGCGAACCACAGAGCCTATGGCGATAGGCTGGTGCGGTTGCGCCACCAGGCAGGTCAGTAATCCACTACCAGTAACTGTAAAGAAATATAAAAGTATGACAGTCAGCAAAAGAGTGCAGTGTAGTCAGTAAGGAATAAAATCTGCAAGTAACAGTGTGAAAGTGTATGCAAGTATTGCTTGATTACAAAAGTGTGTTTCAGCCTGTAAGTTAAACCAAAAATGAAACTGTCTGACATATATTCTGAAATAAAAATGCCCTACCTGTAAGAAAATAGTACACAACCTGCAGCAGGCTGAAAAGTATAGCTGCAGAAGATGATGAAATCACATGTGTGAAATATATCCCTGTGGAAATACTGAAACATGACAGAAGTGAGACTGCTGGAAAGGATTGTAATAACTACAGGTAAAACATGTCAATAAAGCCTAGAAGTAAGTACCATCCTGAATAGTAAAATGAAAGCAAGTGAGAGAGTGTGAGAAAGTGTCATGAATCCAGCAATACAGTAGTAATAACCCCTGAATAAAGTATACTGCAGTCAAGACAGAATGAAATGCATGTGAGATTCAAAACCAAACAGCAAAATCTGTTCAAAGTGTTGCTGCATCTGGAATGTGTATCCCAAAATCTGGATATGTTGCTCTCAGTCTGCAATATGCAGATAGGATGATTGTCTGATATACCAAACATCCACACTTGTCTACAGCTATATAAAGCAAATGTAGCAGGATGATGTAGCTGAACAAAGCTAGATATGAATGTGTATGAAGAACCATAAAATGTATATTGATGTTGCAGTAACAGTCCTATCACCAAGTTGAAATAGTTATCATATAGGAAACTGTAGTCAGAACAGTAGTGTGTATATAACTGTAGCTATTAGAAATGTACAGCATATGTATTGTTATTCAAGGTGTTAATATTACTTTCTTTACCCCACCCTATAACCACATATAACCCATTCCACGTGAAAATGGTATGTGCAATCACAATTAACACCCCTGGACGTTTGTCCTGTTGGGTCATATATATTTGCATGTCCGTTGATGCATCTGCCCTGTTCATACATCCACACCTGATGGCCTGTTGCCATCAATTAACCCTGCATGTTGTTGGACTGTGTATTTCTGTTCAAATTATGCATGTGTTATGCACGCTGTTCAATGGTGTGAATATCTGGGTGTTTGGTTAATGGGAATACTAATGCATGCTGTTACAACTAATTGTGAATGGTATTATATGTCACTAACCCAAACTGTCATGACATAATGCAAAACATAGGACGACAGGGAAGGCGGGTTCCAGCGGACCCACCTCTCCCACCTCAGCTGGCGAGTGCACCTGGCACTAGTGCCGAGTCCGGACCCTCCTCCGGTGGCCCTGTGCCACCTGCGGGTGGAAGCACTGCAGGGGATGGGGCTCGCCCCCCCTCTGCAAGTGTGGCCAGAGGAGAACCACCACTCACCCTCCGTAGCGTCCGGACTGTGGTGCGTAGGGAGATTCGGGACTCTGTTCTCGAGCCCCTACGCCAGCTCGAGGCACGGGTGGCACAACTAACGGGCATGCCTGTTGCCCCGCCTACACAGCCCCCAGCACAGCCCCATCCTGGGCAGTGAAGGAACAGTGGCAACTGCCTATGGGTGGGGATATCAGTTCCACTGTTGCCATCTGTGGGCTCATGGGCTCTGGATATCCAAACCTCCGTCCCCATCAATTGTGTAACCCCCCCCACACGTGTCATACACCGCCCCTGTATGCGTCTTGTTTGTCTTGTCTGTTTACCTACCCAACCTACCTCCCCAGCTGTACCGACTTCCTTCACCTGACATACCACTCTCACCTGAAAAAAAAAAAAAGGGCACTCTGTACCCACAAAAAATTACGCCCCATACATAGCTGCCCATTCCGCACACATGTCTGCTGGACATGGAACCTATCAATTACAATTGGCTGTACAACAAGTATTATTGTTGTCCTGACACCTCTCTCAGGGGTGGAAGGTTTCAAATGTCACACCAAATTACATACATATGCACAGCTGTTGCTGATGAAGAAATGGGCAGCTATGGGCCTTACCTACATCCCTCCTGCACATCCCAAGCTTGTTTCCCTACTGTCTTACCCTCTTTGTGACCCCTTTTTCACCACTTTCCTGTCTCCCCATTTTCTTTTCTTTCAAAGAAAATAGCACGGGTGTGCAAGAGTAAGCACGTTTAAGCGGTTGTAAGCGGGTGTGCGCTTGTGTGCACGGAGCTAAACGCCAGTGCGCATGCGTGAGCTCCGCGCAAACCAGCGCTAACCCGGTTACAACTGCTTAAAAGTGCCTTAGTCACTTTGATTGACAGGTCTTGTAGTCAGTTCAGAAGCAAAATAAAATCCCACTGGCAGTCCCGAACCCAGGACCTTGGAAACAGTAGTCTGCATGACTTACCACTAAGCCATGAATCTTATACAAGAACATTGTGCTAAAATAAATATATCATGTAATAGTAGGAATGAATGTAAAGGGAATATAGATGTGTAGTACACAAAGCATGCCATTTAGAATTACTATCAAAACTAGTGGATTTCCATAATAGTAGTGTGTGAACAGAAACAGCCATGCTAGTTGGTAGCTAGTAGGTAATAATGTCACTATAGCACCTTGCAAGCCACACACATACTCACAGCAGGATAATCACTGCCCATACCCCACAACCTCTTACAGGAACACATCTGGACCAAGTAATAAAATATGTGGAGCAAAGGCCCAAAACCAGGGACACATTACAAATAATGTTACAACAAATGCAGACAGTTCAGAGAGTAACAGGGTCTGCATTTTGTGGGATGTTTGGAAGGGTATGAAGTCTGAAACTTGAATGTTTGTCACCATATTCTGACTTGAGCCCAGAGTGATTTGCCAGAAAAAGGTGTGCATGAGATATTGACCAAAATATGAGGCAGAAATGTGGACAACCTGCAAATATCTGTACACATGAGAGGTCTGACACCACCATATTTGAATAGTTAAGAGCCTAGACATAGCAACAGTGAATGACTTACAGGGATGCCCCACAGACTCCATGTGAAATGTACAAACAGTAGGCAGAAAGGTGTAACAACACATGCAATGGTAACTATGGAGTCCTGAAAGTATTCACCACTTGCATGGCAGAATAAGTGTAGTAATACATATGCTCATGCTAACCCACAGTCACAACTGCAGCATACCAGACATTTTAATGGGTGTACCCCACTGATATGTACCATTCCATGAGGCAGATAACAGATGAACCTGAAAGTCTCTGGGGCCTGCTCAGCAGCATACTCAAATACCCTAATAGATGTCAAGGCCCACACCATGGCCAGACCACACTGCATGCTGTAACACCCTAGCAGATATAGCAAGCATTCCAAGGTGTGAATGTACATGGAAAATAGGAAAGCTACAGCAGCACACTACAGTCAGGACACCTAGCAGGCATACAAGTAGTGACTGTAAAGGGCAAATATTGAAGCCTTAGCAACAAAGTGCAAGCAAAAGTGAAAGGAAAGCACACACACACACATTAACAGTAGTAGTAGTTGTAGGTGTCAGTGTACATACACAGTTAGTACAGGAAACTGGAGAAATGAATGGAGGAATGTTAATCTACAACACACCTGGAAATATGAGAGAGATACCAACCTTTACACTCACAGAACATTGTCCACAGCATAACAGCATGGTCCCTGCCCTTAAAATCTGAAAGGGCTACGCCTATCTCACATACCTTTTATAGCACTGTTCTGAAATCACAGTGAGAACTGCAATCAGTACACAACTGGCTGCATGCAATTAGCAAATGCTGGCTAACAATTGGTGCAGAGGCCATCACATGGGCATATGCAGATACCTACAAAGTATGCTGTACTCCCAGTCCACACATGCAATACTTTCATTGCACCCTGAGAAGGACGTGAGAGACAGACAGACAGAGAGAGAGAGAGAGACAGAGACAGAGAAAATTGCAATTAAGCAGACACAAACAAATTGTTCAGCAACAGCCACCTGAAAGCTGACAACTGGGAAGTGGAGCAGCAGGACAGAGAACCAGACGGCAACACAAGCAGCTGTGACAAACACAGGTAATGTAAAGTAATACTATAAAGGTCTACATACTGTGAACCCTCCATATGTGTCATTGGTCTGTATCCATATGTATATGAAGATGTGTAAAGGGCAGGGGACATACAGCAACTATCAGTGAAGGCTGTACATACATTTGTATGTGAGAGCATCTATGTGCACATATCAATGTTGGTTGATTGTAGGTTGTAGTGCCATGTACAAAGTAGGTTTCACAGTTATGTATGTTTAGCAGTATGTTAGTGTGTGTATACAGTATGGTAGACAAACATGTTGATATACCTGTCTATCATATGGATACGTATGTATGTCAACATATGTATGTGTATATATATATATATATATATATATATATATATATATATATATATATATATATATGCATATATGTATACATACATAGAGAGAGAGATGTAGGAATACATAGACAGATGTAGATAGAATATTGTACAAACATATATATGTAATGCACACATACAGATATAGATATATGTAGATACATATACATAGACAGACTGATCTGACTATCTACAGGTATGACTGTATATGACGACCTTCAACACACCCTGTCCCACCCCTCTGTCACTCTCACCCCTCTGTGCCCCCTCCACATCTATAGCAATATATGTACATCAATATATATATGTGTATATGTATACAGACATATATATATATATATATATATATATATATATATATATATATATATATATATATATATATATATATATATATATATATATATATAGAGAGAGAGAGAGAGAGATGTATATAAATTCTGAGTGAGGCACATGTGTACAGATGTATTGCAACAGGTGCCTGGTGACAAAGGCATGGAGTGAACACCAGTGTGAAAACCGAGTACCATACCACATTCCAAATCACCTACACCAGTAACCACCAGATATGTGATTGGCTGCCCACCACTGCATGTGTCAGGGGTGAACAGGGTCATAAATGTGTACAATAGTGGCCCCAATGATATTCACAGTGGCACACTATCCCTGGAATACCTGCACATGGTATGTGTCAGCGAACATGGTGTGTCAGCTATGGACATGTAGGTCGGTGTACCCCTCCACACCACATAATGGATGCCATGGTATGGACCTCACATGACAGCTACAGATATGGAGAAGGACACAGTGACATGTACAACACTGTGACAATGCACTCAAACACATTACCAATGCACAGTGACTGACAACACCACAGAGTACACATATACTACCCACATTTACATATGTAAGTCACACCCATGACAGATGTCCAACAACCATAGTAACACCTCACACCATCCACAACCTAAATGACTGCTGTGTGTCGTCCGTGCCACTGCAATAGAGTGCACATGTGGAGGTAAAAGTTCCTACCCACAGATAAGACATACCCTGCAATAAACCACACAGTGTTAAGAAGCAAGACTCCCCATGAGTACATGTCACACATACCCCTGCTGAATGTTAGTCAGATAGGTAATATGCCATATGAGTCACCCTGTGTAACTGTGTGACAGCAGCAGGTACCATCACACCACATGTGTCACAATGGTCAGGGTAGCAGAACAGTACGCTGCTGTAGTCCCAGGGCAATAGCATATTGTATAGTATTGTATTGTAATGTAATGTATTGTGTTGTATTGTATTGGTATGTTGAGGTGCCTCCTTCGTGGAGTGGAACCACTGCTGCTGTGCGCCAGTGTACAGGTACATATCCTGTAGTCAGGCTAGTGTTACATAGCACTTCTATATGTGTGTTTAGCTCCTGTCAGAGTTTATGTAGCATGCAACTGGGGATACCATCAGGTCCCATTCATGTTGTGTATTCTGCTGTCCTGAGGGTGGCTCTCACCTGGACATCTGTGATGACAGGGAGGTTACAGTCAGCTGGGATAACTATGTCTTATTTTGGGGAGAGGGCGGGTGACACCTGCACTGAACCTGTCTGCCACAATGTTGTCAATATCTGTGGTGTCAGTGAAATATTTGTTGTTGTGTACTAACTATGGGCATAGAGGATGGATCCTGACCAGGTTGCTAACATAACTGAAGAAGGCCTTCTGGTTATCTGTAGTGTCCCTCTTGATTTCCCTCTCAAAGTTGCCCATGGATGTTTGTATGATGGAAAATAGATCCTTACTAGTGCTGCTCAGACATGCCCTCCCTTTATGGAATTATGCTCTGTCTTGCAGTAGCTTCCATCTTCTGTAATACAATCTGTCTATGGCTGGGGTCCACCAGACAGGATGCTGTCCCTTTGTGGAGAGTGTCTTGGTCATATATGGGATTGCATGATCCATGCATTCTCGGAGATGTCTGTAGAAAGCAATTGTGTAGGGGTCAGCATTGTGGGTTGTATCTGCCACTGGCCCAGTGGGCTGAAAGGATACCATGTCACTGTTACAAAGTGTAAAGTTTGCATCTGTAATGTTATTCACTATAGTCGTTTGTGCTGGTGGTGGAGGTGGGATATGTATATCCAGGGCAATCAGTGTGTGGTCAGCTCACAGTAGTTGATGATGTAGGCCATACAGTACCTAGATACAAACCCCAGAGTGAGGAGGTGCTCTTGACCTGAATCAGTGTTCTGACTGCTGGGGTTTGGTAGTATGTCGTATGGAGTGTGCCAGGTACTGTTGCACAGTTGCTGGCTGAGCACTGATACCTGGCCATTTACATGTGTATCCACCAATAGACAGACAGATGCTATATATGTGAGATATGTTGTATCATAACAGTCGAGTAGCATGTGTAGTATGTGTGCCAAATTCTGCTGACATATATTGCTGATATCAGGTTATTTTCTTTCTCAGGTACATGGCCCACCCGTGGAATCCCACTTACTCCACAGCTGAGGATGAGGAGATACACCAGAGCCTGGTGCGGGATTATGCAATACTCTTTACCGCACCAGCCAGAATCAGCAGGAGAGGGCTGCACTGTGGCAAGACCTTGTCCGTCGGGTAAATGACATAGGCACGCATAATAGGACATATGAGCAGGTACGACATCACTGCAGTGATTTAATCAGACATGTCCATCAGCTTGCATCGGATATCCACAGGCAACAGGTCGCCACAGGTGGTGGGGTGGCTACACATCCCCACTCACCAGACTGGAGGGACTACTCATGAGTGTAGTGGCTCCAGTCCGCCAGCAACAACAACAGCAGCAGACATGCATTATGATGGAGGCTGGAGCCACGCAGCAGCAAGACAGTGAACATGCAGGTAATATGCCATATGTATAGTTGACTGTTGTGTACACTGGTAGTTAATGCATGTGTGAGGTGTGTCCTTGGTTTGTAGCTGTCACCATAGTATTTAATGTGCAAGTGTGATATCCTCAATATTAGCAGCTGACCTGTGAAAGGCGACTGTTGTACTACTGACCTGTATCATACTCAGTAACAATGGCACAGTTGTGCCCACTGACATTAGTTTCTTCACGTCTGCAGGTCCCTCTGGTATAACAGCAATGCAGCCTATCCATGCTGGTGAGTGTGTATTAACAATTCCTGTAATAGTTTTGATAGTAATAGTACTATTTGGCTCACTTAGTAGTGCTCTTTGTATGCATGTAGGTGTGTCTGTGTCTGTGTGTTGATATCACACATACTGAGTACTGTACAATTGTGTGAAACTGTGTGCATGTGTGCATGTGTGCATGTGTGCACCTGTGCATGTGTGCATGTGTGCACATGTGCATGTGTGCATGTGTGCACGTGTGCATGTGTACATGTGTGCACCTGTGCACATGTGCAGGTGTGCATGTGTGCACGTGTGCATGTGTGCACATGTGCATGTGTGCATGTGTGTACCTGTGCATGTGTACATGTGTGCATGTGTACATGTGTGCACCTGTGCATGTGTGCACCTGTGCATGTGTGCATGTGTGCATGTGTGCATGTGTACATGTGTGCATGTGTGCATGTGTGCATGTGTGCACCTGTGCATGTGTGCATGTGTGCACCTGTGCATGTGTGCACCTGTGCATGTGTGCATGTGTGCATGTGTGCATCACTGGTAATGTGTAGACATTGTAAACTGTGTTTCCTGTTTCCCTCCCACAGGTTCTGGTGCTGCTCTGGTGTCATGTAGCAGGGAACCTGAATCAGGTGCCGTGGGTACTGATAATGATGACATCTGTGTAATGGCACAGGAAGGTATGCCAGGGTCCGCCATTGGTCAGCCGATTGACAGTACACAGCTGTCGACCCCATCAATGCGCACAGTTATCCTGCCAATACACCCTTTGTCACCAATGTCCCTAGGTGATGGACAGCATACAGTGGGCATTGACCAGGGTAATGTGGTATCTGTGGCACATGCCTCCCCACACAGCAGCCATGGGCATGGCCCAGAGATGGTACCACACAGACAGATGTCCAGGGGTTCTCGTGGGAGCATCCGTGGGCGTACTGCCCCTGTCAGACGTGCCCACAGAGGTCTTACAACCTCAGCTATGTTTCGGGCTGTCATGCAGGCACAGTCACGTATGGAACGGTACACCAGACAGGGTCTGAGGGAGCTGACAGCATGTCGCACAGCCATGACTGACAGTATGCGTGACATTGCGGCTGCCATCCGTGATTTCACCGATGTCATAGACAGACGTTGTGGGGACATATTAGACCGGTTCCACAACTACATGTCCATGAGCCAGGGCGATGGTGGGCGGTTGAGGCATCGACGTGGCTGTATGCCAGCAACAGCAGCAGCTGGCAGTCGTCGCGGATGACAACAGGGCCGCGGCCACCCCTGTAGTGCCAGCAGCAGCCCCAGCAATGCTGGGTCTGTGCTGTCATCAGACCGCCCCAGGAGACCACGTGCACGTGGCTCTGGCCAGGCCCGACAGGGATCTGTGTCCAGTCAACGAACACCTGCTTCTGATGACAGTACCCAGTCTGGGTTGGTACTGGATATGGTCCGTAGCACCCCTGCAAGGCACAGGTACCGTGTCCATGGCCAGAGACACTGATCTGTATGACCTGGCAGGTACAGTCTGTGGCTGTCCACAAACACCAGTATATGGCAGCCATGAGGTGGAACTGTGTGCATCCATACACACATGCAAATTGACAACACCTAGGGCTACCGCATACACGCACACACTGCATCAACATTGCCCCACCTTCTACTGCTGTCCCTCACCAACACACATACACATACATGTCAATCGGTGGTATCGGTGGCTGACTCAGGCATACCAAGTTCACACCCTGTGCATATGATGAAACTGTGCCACCTCCTGCAATCTGTAACAACTGTGCAGGTACAGGTTAACATGTTGCTGATGCACAGGGTGACCACATAGATGTGTAGTAATAGTATCATGTTGTTAACAGTACTGTGTGCTGAATTAATTGTGGGTATATCACAGCATGCCTGATGCAGTAAGTGTGTGATTGTCATGTACTGTTGTCTACACCCATGGTAATTACCATAGTGTATCATCTGCACATGTTGGCATACTGGTGGTAATGATGTCAACAGAAGGCTACATACATAGGTAGCACAGGGATAAGGTAATGAATGTAGTAATATGCAATGATGGACATGTAAATTGCAAGTGGCATGTTGCCCACACTGGACTCTGCAATGCAGATGTTTGAGGATGTTGATATGTGTGCAGTACTACACGACTGGTACAGGACACACAGGAGCACCCTAGCACTGCATGCTCACATCTCATACCATGCTAGACAGCCCCAACACACAAAACTAACTGTCACAGGAGGGAGAGTCCCCATATATGTCAGGGATACTGTGGTGGCAGGCCAGGTAGCATACATCCTACTAAGTATGGAACCACTGAGTGAAGGCTCAGTGTCTGTTATTTGACATGTGTATTACTGCAGGTATGAGCACATGGGTTTCCATCCAGTTATTGTACATCCTGACAGTACATGGTCTGTACACTTGTGTGCGCTGAGACTGGACCCTAGCCATCTGACCCGTGTATTTCCATGTACATGTGCATAGTGCCTGCATATTTGCAGTGTTACCTACTGGAAGTGGTACAGCTTGTTTGTTGTACAATGGACTACATGCAGCCCTGTTTACTGTAGCTTTGTTTGCATGCATGTTTGCTTGCAATTACCCTGGAATACTGATCACACCTGCAATGCATAGTTATAGAGCTTCTGTGGACTCCTAGTGCCATCTGCATAGCTTACTATATGTATGTCCATGTCCCACTTGACAGGATGTCACTGTTTGTCCTGTTCACATGTACATTGCCTGTGACACAGTGCATATGACTTACCTGGCATGTGTCCACGTGAGCAGTCATATATGCTACTGCTAACTAATCACAGGCACTACACCTTCACATATTCATCTTCTGTTGAACTACCTGCTTCGCTAGGGATGGCCTGCACCTGTCACCCCTGGGCTTTCAGATATTGGCAAAGGCTCTTGCTACCCCCATAGTGCCTATGTTAGGCAAGGCTCAAATGACAAACCCACCTTCATAGGTATCACAAGGGATAAGAAACTAAGAGTAATGCTACCCAACGCCAGAAGTCTAAACCTCCAGATGCATGCACCAAACTCTCCTTGGCATGGAGAACATCGATATCTGTGCAGTAACAGATGCCTGGTTCAGGGCTACTGAGAGCACACCAGCACTACCAGGTTTAACCTGGTTGATTTCTTTGAAACAGTCACCAAGGCCATTGACGAGGGGAAGGTGGTTCACACAGCCTACCTGGACCTCGCAAAGCCTTCACAACAATACCCCACTTGGGCATTCTAGAGAAGCTCACCAGCTTAAATATAAGCCCCTATGTCACTAGATGGATTGCACAGTGGCTCAAGGACAGAACCCACATGGTTAGAATTGCTGGAGCCATGCCAGACTCCAAACCAGTTACGAGTTGTGTCCCACAAGGCTCAGTCCTGGGACCTCTCTTGTTTGGTATATATTTATTGGAGGTACAGGCCAACACGGACGGACTGTGGCTGACCAAATATGCAGATGACTGCAAACTGGCCACCATAATCGACTCTCCAGCCGACACAAGCATCTTCCAAAGGGGCATCATAGAAACAGACAACTTGTGCCAGAGCCATGGCCTTCAGCTGAACAGTGTTTAGAAAGGGAAATGTGCATCCTGTAGTCTGTTCTCCTAGTTGCCAAAAGGGACATTTCCCTCACACACAATTGCACACACACTAACCCCCCTCAGCCAAACACACACACTTGCCATTTGCAGGATTCAAATCCCTATCCAACTATGTTATGACACTAAAGACGGACACATTAGCAGAGTGTGCTATTCACATTACTGGGAGGTTTCCCTTCTCCTGCTATACTTATAGAGTGCTGACATCATCAGTGTTTAGAAAGGGGAATGTGCATCCTGTAGTCTGTTCTCCTAGTTGCCAAAAGGGACATTTCTCTCACACACAATTGCACACACACTAACCCCCTCAGCCAAACACACACTTGCCATTTGCAGGATTCAAACCCCTATCTAACTATGTTATGACACTTGAGATGGACGCATTAGCAGAGTGTGCTATTCGCATTACTGGGAGGTTTCCTTCTCCTGCTATACTTATAGAGTGCTGACATCATCGGTGTTTAGAAAGGGGAATGTGCATCCTGTAGTCTGTTCTCCTAGTTGCCAAAAGGGACATTTCCTCACACAAAATTGCACACTAACCCCCTCAGACAAACACACACACTTGCCATTTGCAGGATTCAAACCCCTACCTAACTATGTTATGACACTTGAGATGGACGCATTAGCAGAGCGCGCTATTCGCATTACTGGGAGGTTTCCCTTCTCCTGCTATACTTATAGAGTGCTGACATCATCGGTGTTTAGAAAGGGGAATGTGCATCCTGTAGTCTGTTCTCCTAGTTGCCAAAAGGGACATTTCCCTCACACACACACTAATCCCCTCAGACAAACACACACACTTGCCATTTGCAGGATTCAAACCCCTACCTAACTATGTTATGACACTTGAGATGGACGCATTAGCAGAGCACGCTATTCACATTACTGGGAGGTTTCCCTTCTCCTGCTATACTTATAGAGTGCTGACATCATCTGTGTTTAGAAAGGGGAATGTGCATCCTGTAGTGTGTTTTCCCAGTTGCCAAAAGGGACATTTCTCTCCCACAGACTTACACACACACCAACCCCACTCACACACACACACACTGAGCATTTGCAGGATTCAAACCCCTACCTAACTATGTTATGACACTTGTGACGGACACATTAGCAGAGCACGCTATTCGCATTACTGGGAGGTTTCTTTTCTCCTGCTGTACTTATAGGGTGCTGACATCATCGGTGTTTAGAAAGGGGAATGTGCATCCTGTGGGGAGGCAGACGCCAAGCACACTCTGGCTAAGCTGTCATTCCCTAGGGCAAACAGCCTAGTGTTGACCTCTACACCCATATGTTTAATTGTCAAATGCACATTATTTGTTGCTGATAGACTGTTTGCACATCTTTATTGCCATAGCATTCCCTGTTTGTATGAACAACTTGTGCATCTGTGGAAGATGTTTGCATATGGGAGGGATCCACTATATCACGTATGTCTCTGTAGTCATTTAACTGTGTGCACTGGGCAGACTGCTGTAATGTGGTTGGTTCCTGGAATAACACGTAAAAATACCAGATATGTGTGTCCAACTGCTAAACTGAGATTTGGCCTAAGTGTGTGAGCATGCCCAGTTCAGCCTTCCCATGGCATGTTGTCTGACATATGTCTCATTTATCAAAGTGTGTGAGCATGCCCAGTGTGAGCATTCCATATGTTGAACTCTGCAGCCCACCACATTTGTGGATGAGTGTGAACTTCAACAAATATCACCCGCTTATGGTTGTGTGTTGTGTGTCATGTTGTGTAGTTACTGTACAACTGCTTTGTGTGTGAACACAACAGGATTATACTGTGCCTGCAGTGTTTGCATGGGATACTTTGCATACAGTTGTCAACATCCTTTCACACTGACCTAACACTGTAGTACTGTATAGTGTACTGGTAGTACTTTGACTGTGGTGGACAGTATCCTGGGCTTTAGTGCTATCACTGCTTTACATTTCGATAGTGAGCACAACAGCCTGGTTAGGGGCCAGTTGTGTACATCTGACCATGTTGCATTCTGTTCAGATATGAACTACTTAAACCAGGCTTGTCCAACATTGGTAGTGTATTCCACAACATAAGTGTACATTTGCAAACACTAGCGATGTGCCCTAGTCCATGTCTAATGCTAGTTGGAGAGTGTGTTTGTCCTTCAACACACATTGTAAGTGGAGTTTGCCATGACATATGTCATGGTTAGTATACTGTGCCTCTGTCTACCTGTGACATGACAGTGATACCCAGGATAAAGCTACCATCTCCCATCCACTCATCAAGATTCCTATTGAGGAAAATTGATAAGTGACTCTATGGGTAGCCTGTACTGGGAGTTCACTCATGGGTGGGGTGGCTTCTGTGTTATGGATCATGCAGTACAGCTTGTCCTATGTAAGTCAGTGCTGGGGTTCAGGTCTCTCATGTGCATAGCTCACTGCCATTCAGATTGTACAAGGTGCAGCATGTTTATTGATACCAGCAACACAGGCAACACATGGCATCTGTGCAAGCTCTTTGATACTCCTGGTGAGGTACTGTTGGGGACTTTACGGTTGATGGAGGTGTCTGCTGAGGTACATCCCACAGGGGCTATTGTAGTCAATTGTACCGCTGATGGAGGATGACTGCAGAGCCACAATGACCTCCCCTTATCTAGATCTGACAACCTTCATGATTAGGTGGGTATATGGTATGTTTCTGTAAACACTACAGCACATGTTTGTCCAATGCAGGATATCTATCACCTTGTGTCCCCAGGTCTCTCATTACATGTTAACTACATAATGGGTTAACACCTATGTGGTAATTGGTGGGCACTTACTGTATATCCACGGGGTTGACTATACACTTTTCTGCAATTAGCTTGCTGACATGGCTATGGCACCAGTTGTCTGTTTCTATGTGGCCCTTTTGTGGGATGCTTGTGTCAGCTGGTGGATCATATATGGTGAGCAGTTTGTAGTCCTCTGCAAACATGTTCAGACACAGTCCTTCCATGTTTGCCTGTACCTATGGGACATATATACCAGACGAGGGAGATCCCAGGACCAAGCCTTGTGGGATGCCAGTTATATCTGGTTTGTAGTCTGACATGGCTGCAGCATGTCTGACCATGTCTGTTCTGTCCTTGGTCTGGTTTGCAACCCCTCTACTGACATAGGGGTTTATATTTAAGCTGGTGAGCTTATCTATAATGAACACGTAGGGTATTGTATAGAAGCCTTTGCAAGGTCCAGCTACGCTGTGTGGACCACATTGCCCTCATCAATGACCTTAATGACTGTTTCAATTGAGTCAAACATGTTTAGGGGCAGGATCTGCACTTAAGAAAGCCACACTGGGTAGGGTCCGGTGTCAGTAGGTCCCCAATATCTTTATGTCTGTGGTACATGCTGATCCTTTCCATAGCTGTGCAGACCGAGCTTCTCAGGATTCTGGGGTAGTAGTTTTCAGTATCCATTCAGGCAACACCTTTGTTGAGAAGGACCACTGTTGTTGTACACTGCTCTTTGGGTACATATTCTGTGGTAAGGCTGACATTGAGCAGTAGTGTGATTTGGCATTCCATTCATCTTGGAGTCCATGTTGCACTCAGCCCAGGACACCATCTCATACCATTGCTGCTGTGTGTTTTGCTTTGTAGATGCTGGCTGTTACCTCAGCATCTGCAATGTCAGGGGCCAGCAGTCTGCTGGGATAGATATTCTGCATTCTGGGGGTTGCACTGCACCTGTCAGGATGTATGTTGGCAATATGTGTGTGTGTTTGTGATATTTGTGTGATTCAGAGCATATCTGTGAATTCCCAACATGGTTCCTACCATCAGTTGTGAAAGCCTTGGGATTATCCTTAGTGTCCTGTACAATTTGTATCTTCATAGGTTCATAGGTTCATACTAGGCTATCCACCCTAGGGCATTTGTTAGCCTAGCCAGAGTGTGTGTGGCTTTGCCACCCCTTGCTATGTGAATATTATGGCCATTTATGATTTGCTTTGCTGTGCCTCTGTCTGGACATGACACAGTGAAGACCCCCAGTGTAACTCTACAATCATCCATCCACTTGGCAAGATTCCTGTTGAAGAGTGTCAGTGAGGGGCTCTGCCTAACATGGAGTGGGATTCTGGTCCAGGGTGTGGGGAGCCTCTGGATTATGTATCTGTCCCCCAGCACATCCTATTTCATTATTTGTTGAGGTTGACATCTCTCACTCTCACAGCTCCGATGGCTTTGAGTTTTCTGGGGTGGAGCATGTCCATTACTCCTGTGTTGGGCATGGCCTTCTACAACAGGCATGCAATGCCTCTGTGTAGGCAGTATGTGACTGCATTCAGCTGGGGTGTCTACAGCCAGGCAGCATATGACATGTATTTGAGACCCTTTATCCTCTTGGTGAGGTACCTTTGAGGTCTTTCTAACTGCTGCAGGTGTCAGGTAAGGTACATCCCATATGAGGCATTGTACTAGATTATGGGTGTGATAAGAGAACAGTATAGGGGCACAATGACCTCTGTTGACGTAGATGTGAATCCTTTCCTGATACGGTGTCAAATGTAGACAGTCTTCCTAGCCACATTGGCAATGTGAGTGTCACATAACAGGTTACTGTCCACTTGTGTCCCTAGGTCCCTGATTACTCCTTCCATACATAATGGTTTACCACCTATGTGGTAATTTGTGGTACCTTGTTTGGTATTTGGTGGGACATTCATACTGTCCAGTGTCTTCAGGACGGCTGGGTGGGGTTCCTGTGTGTGAGAGTGTGGTCTGTAGCATGCTACAGACTGTACAGCAGTCTTGCCTACAGTTAGTTGCACATGGGTGGACTCCAATGCCTTGTGCATTGTCAGTTACCTGGACGTATGGGTGTCTGTGCTGAATATGGATACTCACCCTCCTTTTATGTTTTGTTCCAGGTTTTGGGGCCATGACACATGATATGTGGTATAACCTGGTAGTGCTGGTGTGCTGTCAGGAGGCTTGCAGCAGGTTTCTGTCACTGCACAGACATCGATGTTCTCCATACTGGGGATGGCCTTGGGAGCATGCATATTGGGGTTTACACATCTGGCATTGGTCAGCATTACCCTTATGTTTCTTTCCACTTATGTTTTCTAGGGTGGTGGGTTAGTCTTTTCAGCCTTGCCTACAAAAGGCTCTATGGAGGTGGCAAAGGCCTTATCCAATATCCAGACGCCCAGGGGTAACAGGTGCAAGCCATCCCAAGAACAGCTGCGTGGCTTGTCAAGCATGACATCCCAAGCAGACAGACATTGATCCCCTTGGAATGACACCAGTAAGTGTGCCACTTGCTATGACTGATCATTCCGTGTTTGTACTGTGGCATTATTCTTGGTAAGGGTAGGATGCTGCAAACGGTGAGTGTCATACTGGCCTGGACTACATAATCAGAGAGCTCATCTATGTCTCTTTTCATGTAGTCTAGGGAGGTACATCTCAGGTCATTCACACCAGCATGGACTATGACTGCATCATATTTCTACTTGCTTTGGAGTGACCTGCATACTTCTGTTATGTGGTGTATTGTGGCAGCCTACAGGCAGCTTACTGTACCCTTTCCCTTGTTCAGTCTGGTGTGCGGACAGCAGTGTGTCTGACTATGGAGTCACCTATTACAACTGTATCAGGCATGTTGTTTCTCCTTCTGGCCTGTGACTGTTTGGCACACCAGCTTTGTGTACTATGTGTTGCATGTGCTATGTTTGGAGGTTGTTTGATTGGGTGTCTGCTTTAGAGGCCTCTGTTGGTGTGCTGTGTTTGTAATTTGTGCCTCCGGGAATGTTTTTCTGTGTTTATGTGTTTGGTTTGCAGTTGTGATAGGTCTATGTGGGACTGTGTTTGTGGTGTGTGTGGTTACCTTCTCCTCCTGACTAGTTTTGGGAGTACTGAGTTGAGGGAGCTGAGCCTCCAGTTTGGATAGATGGTTGCATCTCTCACATATATTTGTATTTCTTGGGTGGAGTTGGGGGTTGTCTGTGTACTTGGGGCAGGTGTAACATTGCCTCAGGATTCACAGATTCAACTTGTTGTGGCTGGCCTTAGTGGATTGTATGTGTGGACATATTTTATTGCCATACTACTGATCAGTGATTACTTCATTGTTTATGTTTGCTCTATCATGTAGTAGCTTCCTCATTCTCTTGCATGGTTTGGTTATGGCTGGTGTCCACCATGCCAGATGCCTGCGTGTATGGCATTGTGTCTTGTTTTAATTTAGGATTGCATAATCCAAGCATTCCTGGCAGTGTTCATGGAATGGCTGTATTACAGGTTCTGAGGTGTGGCCCATATTTTGCACCTGCACAGGACCTTTAATGGATTCC
This sequence comes from Protopterus annectens, assembly GCF_019279795.1. Lineage (NCBI taxonomy): Eukaryota > Metazoa > Chordata > Ceratodontiformes > Protopteridae > Protopterus > Protopterus annectens. The sequence goes on along the minus strand of NC_056744.1, from coordinate 1,283,519,686 downwards.
ACATCAGTTTGGAGGAGTGCAAATATTGCTTTACACATGTTTTCCACTGTGGTTTTCTGGCCAGGGACTGTGGTCAGGATTTGTATATCCAGTGTGATTACTCTATGGTCTGGTTTTACCAGTGAGCAATACACTTCTCGTCTTGCCATCCAGTACCCATGTTGCTGATTATCACATCCAGTATGCTTACCCCTCTTGTGGGAGTGGTACATTGTTCCTGGGCCTTTTGGTTTATGGATTCTATGAACTTTTGTCCTACACTGTTGGAGCTAGTATAATGCTCCCAGTCTATGTCTGGGTATTTTCAGTCACCCAATATAATGTGGTTTGGAGGACTTGATATATTCATGTATTCCAGCATAGGCCAGGTGCAGTTCCTGGTGTTGGGACAGTAGTCTGTAGCAGGCTATAAACTGGGGGCAGTTTTAGCCACTGTTACTTGACCATGGCTAGTCCATGCTGCTTCTTGTTGTGGTACCAACATGGGGTGTGGTTATCCTTGACAATTCTTGCTAGTCACCCTCCTTTGTAGCTTGTTCCATGTTTTGAGTCTGTACAGCACAGTATGAGGTGTAACCTGGTAGTGTTAGGGTGCTGTTGTGAGCCTTGACTCAGTTTTCTGTTACAGCACAGATATCAACATTCTCCATACTGGGTGAGTTTAGACTGCATGCATCTTGCTGTTTCGACTTATCCCTTATCTTATTCTTATCCCTTCTGATACCTATGGAGATAGGTTTGTGTTTTGAGCCTTACCTATTCAGGGCACACTGTGGGTAACAACAGCCTTTGCCAGTATCCATACGGCCTGCACTGATAGGTGCACGCCAGTCCTAGCAGGTGGAGCATCATGTCATGCTCAGCATGTCATCCCAGACTGGCACACATTGGATCCCCTTTGACTAACTGCAATACTTCAGTCAATTATTGCACTTGATCATCTCATTGTCATATTGTGGCATGATGCTTGGTGAGGGTAGGATGTTAGTCAGGGTCCTCAGGTGTGCATATAGTACATGGTGTTACATTACTTAACACATGGCATTCATGCCTCAGGTGGTGCTGCAGGGCTGCCTCTGTCGGATGCACATATTACACTTCCCTGTACATGTTTGTGAGCAGGTCATGTCATTGTAGGCATCCATGTTATTATTTGAGTGAGTCAGAGGGGTATCATTCCCAGGGTTCCTACTGAGCCAGTGTATGTGCTATGCGTTGCCTCTTTGCCAAGGCCAGGGCATACTGGGCACGCCTCCTTCTGCCTACTGGGGCAGGCTCAGGTTGTTCCTCCTCCGAGTCATGCTCTGCCTGTGATGGCCTTGGCAATGGTGGGGGCTGTTTGGCCCGCCCTATGCTGGTCCTGCTGCAGCTGTTTTCGCAAGATCATATTATGTAGCATAGCACATACCATGACAATTTGGGTACATGTAGTTGGTGTGTACTGCAAGGCTCCACCAGATGTGTCCAGACACCGGAACCGTGACTTGAGCAGCCCAAACACACGCTCTATTACATTACGTGTTTGTGCGTGTGCCTCATTATGGCGTTCCTGTTCAGGTGTGTGTGCATTTCTGATGGGTGTCATCAGCCACGGCTCCAGTGCATAACCTGCATCCCCCACTAGGTGTCCGTGCGGGATGTCCCCATTGGCAAATGTCTGGTACAGCTGTGTTAAATGCCAGATGTGGGAATCATGGTAGCTCCCAGGACAGCCAGCACACACATTCATTATTATGCCCTGGGCATCACACACGACCTGGCAGTTGATGGAGGGGAAGCCCTTGCAGTTGATGTATGTCCTACCCCGCTCACTGGCTGGTGCTTTGATGCATATGTGCGTGCAGTCTATTGCACCCACTACCTCAGGGTATTCCGCTATTTGCTGGAAGAGACGCATATTGCTGGCCAATACCTCACGGGCATTGGGGAAATATACATGATCACTGACATGTGCTGACATGGCATCCAGGAACTGGTGCAGTACCCTGGAGGCTGATGCCTGTGATATCCCCATCATATCACCAGTTGGTCTCTGGAAGGTACCTGTTGCTAGTATTCTTAGGCCAACACATACCTTGGTTTCCACTGGGATGGGTTCCCCTCTGTTGGTTCTGTGTGTGAGGCGTGGCCTGCACAGCTCCACTATTTGCTGCAGGAGGTCTCTGTCCACTCTATAGCGCTCTACTATCTCCAGCTCATGTAACCCATGGTAGGTGACCCTGGGCCTGTACACTCTTCTCCGTCTCCTCACTGTGGGTTGTCTGGCACCATCTGCATTGTCACCACCCTCAGCAAGTTGCCTATGTCTCATTATGACAGCTATGGCAGCCCCTAACATTTCTGCTCTGAGTTCAGCTTTTTCAGTTTTCACTTCTAATAGCTTACTCCTGTCTTGCAGTGTCTCTTGAGAGAAACATCCTGCACTGCTGTTTGCAGAGTTTTAAGTGCTGGGCTGGGCTACTATTCTGCCTGTGTAATTGCCTGCTTCTAATTGTTTTCACCTGCTAGCTCCAGCAGTATTCCCTGCTAGCTTCCTACTAAATCTGTTGCTTCCTTTTTCCTCTCTGTTTCCTCAGGGAGGAGCCGTGTGCAAACCAGCAGAAACACGCTCATAGTGGCTTACACGCGCACACACATGCTTACACTGTTTAGAATCTGCTTATTCGGATTAAGACGCGTGCACACCCGCGCAAACAGTGTTAAACATCTCCCAACACGCTCCCACATGCTCAGTCTGCCTTACACACGTGCACACTGCCTTACTCGCGCTTCATGGCGCGCTGCACGCCCAGCAAGAAACTTCGGTGTAGGCAACAGTGTACACCTTCCATTTCTTGACTTTCTCATGCTTATCTAGTGGCACACCTCTTTCCATGATATCTGTCTGACATCTGTCATGTAACTCTGACCTCCAATGAACTGCATTTCTTTCTACCATTCCCCCCTGTGATGTCACCTATCTCCTACTCTGTTCCTCCCCCTTCTGTAACTCTTACACTACTCAGACTGTGCTCATTTGCTATGTGACAGTGGAATTCAGTATCCTAACACTCATTTGCATCAGATTGCCTACTAATGCTTAGTTACATATCTTAGACTCAGCTTCCCCCCTTAGCAACCACTACATGGTGGCCATGTTGGTTTTGGTGTGCTGGTCCCTGCATTGACATTCCATGTATTGCAGAAAACCCACATTTGTGGGTTTATAACCTTTGTTTTTATGTTTTATACAGTGCAGCCCTTTTGCGTGGGGCTGCACTGGGTTTAAACATCGGCAATCGCCGAAAAAAAAAATTATATTTTTAATATATTTGCATCAGGTTACTTTGCCAATGGCCACATATTTGGCCATTGGCATGCTGCCTGACACATATGCACCCTTTATTTGGAGCTGACATGGCTCCATTGCAGTTTTTACAGAAACGTACTCAGTTGTCAACTGAGTACATTTCTGCAGCTAAAACGGCTCTTACACGGGCTGTTCTGGGCTTCCTGGATCGCTAATCATCCTCATTTGCATGCTATTCGGCTGCAAGTGAGGTGATTAGCTTATCCACGCCCACTCCGTGTAAGAGACATTTTAGCTTGTCTCTTACACGGACTTTGGGCTGTTCCTGGATCGCGAAGGCTGCATGGAGTCTTACACTACTCTTAGACTCAGTGCAAGCCTTCGTGAATCCGGCCCATAGAATGTAATTATGAGTTATGAGTTAGCATATCTAGTTATAGATTTATCTCAAGTGAATTTTTATGATTGTGCGATTGATGTAATGTTTTTATATATATAGATGGTAGATCATAACTCTTTAAATTGTATTTAGTTATGAATATGGAATGTTAGGACTAGATGCATTGTTTAACATGGAAGGTCTTACTTTAGACCGTGAATCAGGATGTAACTTTAAATGTGTAATTGAATCAAATTAGATGAAACTGCATGTGACCAATCTGTATATAAGAACTTTTAATTGAATGTTTTTGAATTTTAACGGTCTGACGAAGCCTTTGTGAAAGCGCTTACCTGTAGCATGCTCTAATAAATATTCAGTTTTATTTTAATACTGTTACTTTGTTCAGTATTTTCCAACTTAATTAATATAATCGACTGAAGAAAAGAATAATCTGGCGTTTGAAAGGTTCTGTGGTCACCTCTCAGTCTACTTACTTAGCATTTGTTTATTTTCCATATATATATATATATATATATATATATATATATATATATATATATATATATATATATATATATATATATATATATATATATATATGTGCTTGTGTACATGTGAGTGAGGGTGCCTGCATGTATCTTTAAACTAATTTCAAAAGGCAACATTTAGCACTCTGTCACATTCTTGGATGTTATCAGACAGAACAGCAACAATTATATTGTACAATATCTTTTTGACAGGAGCTGTGAAATGGGGGGGGGGTAAGGAGAACTGTGATGTCTTGTATTGCTTTTTATAACAAAAGAGAAGTAAAACACACACACACACACACACACACACACACACACACACACACACACACAAACACACACACACAATAAAACAGGTATTAATTATGCTGCATTAGTTGGGAGCACTCAGACTGCCTGCTAACTAGCCAAAGTTTGACAACAATTTTGACAACTGTATAAGCGTCCGTCAAATCGTTACATATGACAGCTAGTTTGACAACTGTTTGACTAGAGCTGTGCTTTCTACTATGCATTTTATTTGCTGAGATGGTAATACAGTGCAATACCCTGCTGTACTTCTGTTATTCAAGGCATGAATTATGGGAGATCTGACTAAAGCTGTGAATTTTTATATTGTACTTCACTGGAAAGAGAGAGAGAGAGCAACAATGCACACATATACACACAGACAGACAGATAGACATATGGAAACAGATACATATAATTGCACGTGGGCACACACACACACACACACACACACACACACACACACACACTCAGACCCCTACTACCCCATACACCATACATTAACACACACACACACACACACACACACACACACACACACACACACACACACACACACACTGGCATGGGGACAACTTTCAGGCTGCTCACAGACAGTCACTGGAGATCATGTCTGAACCCAAATCCTGAAGCTGTAAAGCATAAATTTAACCACTAAGCCACAGTTTGACTGTACTAATATAATCACAGGTCAAAACAGACACAAAATATTACTGTAATCTATATTTTTAACATTTATCATGTCCAGATTTGATGACAATGAGCAATGGTATGCAGGAATGGATATTGGGCATAAATAAAGTCAGAGAAATTAATAATTACACATTCCAGTCCTTCATAATATTCTTGCCCAAATGATCCATACTGCAAAACCTGTGTGTCCTTGTATGCTGCTTTGCATTCACATATGTTCACAGAAAGGTATGTAATGTACAACCTCAGTGTGCTCTGTGCAACATTTATACTTTGGCTGCACATTGATATCCTGTTGTACATCCTATGAAAACTGAGGATCCCTCACAAGTGCTTAATGTGGAATTGTAAAGCAGGAGACACAGTACCACTGCAAAGAGTGTATCGTACTGTTCTGCAGTGTATGCTTACAATGCTGCAAAGCATCCCAGTGCTTAATGCATTATAAAAGGGGTGTGATGGACTGTAGTGCTGGATAGTACACCTTTGCAGTATTCCCATTAATTTTGTGTACATCCTCTTGTGCAAGCTTTGTGTTACTAAATTGCGGGGTATGATGTGCTGTCCTACTGTTGTACATTTTACCCTTCTAAGTGCCTTGTGTATTCTTTGTTACTGTTGAATGCACAGTACTACTATATTTTGTGTTTCCCCAGATTTCTTGAACACCAATCTTATCAGAACCAGCCCTTAGTCTTGTAGAGCTCCATGTGTGGTAATGAATAGTGCTTAAACTTGCTTGTTTATGGTTTGTTTGAGTGTCATACACACTGAGAACCAAACATATAATTTTGTTTCAGACTTGTGTCTGCGGGTGAGGAATGTCACATCCATCACTATGGATTATTGCAGTGTGGCTTGTGAATCTCGTTGGGCCACTTAGCAGTATGCAAAGATGCTGCCCCTTTTATGTACAGAGAGATATAATACATCAGCAGGAAGTAACAGTCTGACACAGAGATCTGAGCAAAAGCAAGTAATGTGATATTTTTTTCACCTAAGCTATTCACTCATTGAACATATGATGAGGAAGAGATTGTTATTATTTTCTCTGACTGGGCTGGCATGGATGATGAATCTTTCAAATGTGTCCTTCCTCCTCTCCCTAATGCCTCCCACATGTTTAGACCCTCTACTAAGTGAGGCTGTGTCTCTAGTGGGGGGGAGATGAAACACAGCACAATTGAGATGATACATTTTCCAGATATAACTACACTGTGAGCCCTCCAGCACTAGGGAAGTACATGTTAAAGCACTTTAGGCTGATTTTGAGAGTATTAGTCTTTGTATTTGTATTCATTATGGTTGGAATACTTTTTCCTGCACTTTACTCTTGAAAGAGAAGAGGAATTTGTAGTGCTGCGTGTTTGTTTCTTGCAGGTCTGTTAGTTCTCCAAGTTTCTGTTGCTTTCTGCTGTCTTTATTTTCTTCTGTGGTGATCAACCTTGTATCTGCCTGAGCAGAGCAACACCATGCTGGGCAATGTGCAGTAGCATGCATGAGCATGCTAGATAGTAGTCAGTGAGTTCTTTCTCTTCTCACACTAATTCTGATGATCTGAAATCTAGCCTTCAAACACCAAATCCATGCAAACTGTAGCACCAATGCTTATATCCCAACTTCACTTATTTGTTATACCAGCTGTTTACTCTTCTTACAGCATCAGTTTGGAGCCCAAATCTACATCTGTGAAAACATGTATCCATATTTTACTGGCTTTGATTTGCCAAGTTTTTATGGCTCTCATTTATAAGATTTGAGTTGCGCTTGTGAAATAATACTTGCTTAGTTTTGGTATACAAAGTTGCTAAATTTTTGTGGTGCCTATACCTGTGACTTGAGTCTTAGTACAATTTGTGGCAACCATGTCTATAACTTTTGTCCCATTCTCACCACAGAGTACTCAAAATATTGTTATTGGATGTCCATTTTTGCTTTACCTGTGCTGCTTCTAATAATGCCAAAATATCTTTGTTATATCTCGTAACTGTCATTTAAGTATGTAAGCCACTACTGCTATATTGTAGTTTGCATACTACTTTGAATGTATTGTACTTAACTCCCCATCAGAATTCCTGACACCATGGGACCACAGTCTCTCTATATCCCTTCAGATACCAGCCTACTTACATTATGTACCTTTAGGCAGTATAAGAAGTTCCTCACAAAAAATAATGAAACTGAAAAAAGATGTCACCCGAGAAATATTGCCACAGTAATTTAATTAAAAATGTTGGGTGCTTTTGTTAGCTATTGTCTGGACTTCTTCAAAAAAATAAAAAACATTCAAAATCAGAATAAATATTCTAAGGGGAGATTCAATAAAGTATACATGGTGGCAGGAACATTTTAATTCAGTAAGCACCATGTAGAGGCTCGCACACCTGTGGAAACCAGTTAAACATTGTGGCATGCTAATTGGCTGCATAAGCATGCAAATGAAGCTGGTAAACATGCGGGAGCACTTCAACACAGTAGGAAGCAACCTTGTAAACTCCATGATGGGGTTCCATCTGTATTTGAAAACTTTTCAAATACAGCCATGGAACCATGCCTTTCAACCTCTTAGTGCTAAAAATTTGGACAAAGCCTGACAAAATGGGGGGAAAAGGCCCAAAAATAGGGGCAGATTTTAAATAATGCTCATATAAACTTAGAAAGTTGCTAGAAAAGAGTTTGTATTAACATGCATTTCCTGAAGGATTTGAAGTCTGAAACTCAAACGTAGGTCATTATTTAGTGACTTCAGTCCTCAAATGATCCCAAACAGACCAAATATATGAGGCAAAAATCTGGACATTCAGTGAACATCTTCATAGTTGAGAGGTATGCATGGAACTAGTTTACATGGCATACCTCTCAACCTCTTAGAGCAAAAAATCTGGAGAAAGCCATCAATAATGGGGAGACAAAGGCCCAGAAATAGGGACACATTAAATATTGCTCTTACAGATTTAGAAAACTGATAGAATATCAGGTTTGCAGACTGCAGCTTTGCTGCCCCGCCCCCAAATGAACAGTATACTTCTTAAGTAATGCAGACCATACCTCTCAACCTCTTAGGGCAAGACATCTGGGCAAAGCCATAAATAATGGGGGAAAAGGGCCAGAAATAGGGGCACTTTTTAAATATTGCTCTTACAAACTTAGAAAATTGATAGCACAAGAGGTTTGCAGTAGCAGCAGTTAACAGCTTTGCGATACCTCTCCACCTCTTAACACAGGAAATCTGGGCACATTTTAAATATTGCTCTTATTAACTTAGAAAGTTGCTAGAATAACAGGATTTGTGTTAGAATACATTTTCTGAGGGTTATGAAGTCTGAAACTCAAATGCCATGTCATTATTTAGGGACTTTAATCCTTACATCATCCCAGTGATCGCACCAAAAAAAAAAAAATATATATATATATATATATATATATATATATATATATATATATATATATATATTTATGATGAACAGACCAAAAATATCAGGCAAAAACTAGACATTCTGCAAAAATTTGTACATTGCAGAGGTATGCTAGAGTAAAGACTCAAAATAGGAACAAATGTGATACCCTCCATTCTGTGTTAAACAGTCTGCTCCCTTCAGTTTCCCTAGCTACACAGTTTCTAACTGTGTAGATTCAGGGCTGTAAGCACAGTGAAGAATCAAATGAGGTCTGAACTCATTAGAATTGCTGAATCCTAAACGTTGGATCCATGTAGGGATGTTCACATCGTGTAGGCACTCTCTCAGTGTTTGTGTTTATGGGATGGAAACTGTGATTGCTTACATCATCAGGTGGGTGTGTCAGGTTACACTTACAAAGTGTTACATGTAGGTCTGTCAAGGTTGGAAATGCAAGTGAGCAGTACACAATTCACAGGTTCTATTTTCTTAACATCCAACCTCTTCTTCAGTTGCAAAATGTGTTTTCTCTGTCATGTTTTTAGAATTATTCAGTACAAAAGAAAAGAAAAGAAAAAAAATAAAAAGGAAGAAATAGTTGAAATGAAGAAAAGCAATCTATGACATACACAATAAAAATGTTAGTACACGTGATATGTCTATATAGTTCTGGATTCCAGCTTTCACTCCAATGCACCTTCAGAAAACAGGATGGGTGCCTTATCCCTCTTTGCCACACAAACAACTTTGCAACAAAGAACTGAAGTCATTCATCACACTACCAAATGAAATAGAATATACAGTGATATCAAACCATCAAACACTATTGTGAGGTTGGTATAATGGTTAAGTAGTTATTTGCCTTAAAAACACAGGGTGCAGGATTTTCTAATTGGCTAGGCTTAAACTTATGAACCTATTTATTATTACACTTGGACTAGTGCACTTAGTGATCACACAACCTGCTATGATTATTGCAAATATACAGCTCTGTCTTACCTTTCTGTGTTTCCTGATCATTCATCACTTATCTGACCAGTACTTTGAGACATACAGTCTGTAAGCCATGCTATATCATTACCCTTAAAATGTGTGAGGATATTAACTGGCAATACTATGAAATGCATTTGTAAACAACTGAAGGGCAGGTTGGATGGCACAAACAAGCATAGACTATAGTTTTCTTGGGGGGAGCAATGGTGAGTTACTATTATGGAACAAACAAGGATATGTTGCTCTTGTTATTCTCCTTGTTTTGCTTTATGCCTGTTGTTTCATCTTGTGGGGGTTGCGAAGTTAGAAACTGCAATGTGCATCATTACTTTCTAACTTCTCTCATCAATGACTTTCCAGTACAAATGTATAGTGCTAAACTGACGGCAAGCAGTGATCATCAGTACTTTTGAGAGGTATGACTGTGTGAAACTTTGATGCCTGAGGCCTACTGCTTATTAATGGACACATATAAGTCAAATAAATCTCTGCTGTCACATGTTACAATAATGTTTGTAGAACTCTCCCACCTTTTACTTGCTTACTGTAACAAGCAATGAATTACAAGGATATGCCATAATATTATTAAACAATACACTGTAGGTACAGGACTTATCTTGCAAATGCAACAGCTGACACAGTTTTAGTTCAGGGATGACTCTGTCTTATGCAAGCAGTACACAGCTAATACATGGGGAGGTAAAGGTTGAGTGAGTTGCCTGCATCTATTTTATTATATGTATGTGAGTAGAAGAAAGGTATTAAGCCCGTGGGTGGTCAGTGAATGTGCTATGCATTGTCTCTTAGCCAAAGTAAGGGCATACTGAGCATGCCTACATCTGTCTACAGCCACAGTGGCCGGTGGATCCCCCTCCAAGTTCTCCTGTGACTGTGACTATAGTGGCCTAGTGTTGGTGAGGTGATATGTGTCCCTTCCCCTTGCTGATCCTGCTGCAGATGTTTCCACAGGATCAGATTGTGGAGCATAGCACATACTGTGAATATTTGTGTACCTGTCCATGGATTATACTGCAGGGCTCCACCAGATGTATCTAGGCACCTGGACCATAACTTCAGTAGCCCAAACACACACTCTGTGATGTTTCTGGTTTGTGCATGTGCCTCATTATAGCATTCTTCCATGGGTGTGTGTGTGTGTGTGTGTGTGTGTGTGTGTGTGTGTGTGTGTGTGTGTGTGTGTGTGTGTGTGTGTGTGTGTGTGTGCACTTCTGATGGGTGTCATCAGCCATGGTTCCCGTGCATAGTCAACATCCCCCAATTAATGGTCCTGGGGGGTGTCCCACTAGTAAATACCTGGTATGGCTGTGATGGGAGTTATGATAACTGCCAGGGTTGCCAGCAAACACATTCAAGATATTTCCCTGAGCATTACACATGTCTTAGCAGTTTATGGAGTCATATCCCTTGCTGTTTATGTAGATTCTACCCTGATCACCAGGTGGTGCCTTAATGTGTGCATGAGTTCAATCTATGGCACTCAATACTTCAGGGTAGTGCACTAACTGATAGAACTGTTGCATATTGCTGGCCCTCTCCTCAGAACTATGGGGAAAACATATTCACTGTCTGACATGTATGAGCATAGCATCCAGGAAATGGGGGAGGATCCTAGATGCTGATGCCTGTGATACACCCACCATGTCCCCAGTTAGTCTTTGAAAGGCACCTGTAGCTAATATTCTAAGGGCTACACATACCTTAGTTTCCACTGGTATGAGTTCCCCTTGGTTGGCTCTGGCTGTGAGTTGAGGGTGGAAGAGCTCACAGAGTTCTTGTAATGTGTCTCCATACACCTGTAGCACTCTACACTCTCCAGGTCATGCATCTGAAAAGTTACTCTGGGCCTGAACACTCTTCTCCTTCTCGGCCTAGGCCTACTGTTACCAGCACCAACAGCAGTGGCTTCAGCCTGTAGCATGCACATATGGAGCACAGCTGCAGCAACCCTAGCATCGTGTCTCTCTACTCCAATGGTATTAAAGTATTCAGGAAAAAACAGAATGGAGGCTACATGGATGCTTCATAACTTGTTGAATAGCTCCACAGTGTTGGATTGGTTGATTGGCTTGCAATTCATCTGCTTATGCTGTCATTTGCATGTATGAAACACAGATAAAGACATATGCAATCCATTAATCTACACCAGTATAAAAAGGCAAATGTGTATTTAGCCAAACTGATGGTGAGGACAGTTGCATATGTGTGGAAGACTGCAAAAATGTTTTTCTTCAGGATGTATCTGTACAGAGGAGTACTGAACTCCAGCAGGTATGCTTCCATTTTTATCACCTACATATTTCATATGCTGGAATGTATTTAAGAATAGTATGAAGCAAAGGTTTTTACACTTTTATCTGTATGCATTAGTTAGAAGAGTATTGATGGCATGGGCCTGTTTGTCAAGCCATTTCAGAGGTACACATGCTTGACAATACATAAAAAAATGGAATGCTGTGTGATAAATATGTACAATTGTGTTTGGGACAGGTCCTTTGATAGCACTTTTAGCATTTCAAAGTGGTTTTGTTAGCAAAATAGGTCATTTACCTATTCTTTTGTGGGGGGGTGGAAAGATGAGTTACTGTTATGGCACAAACAAAAATGGACTGTTCTTTTGGGGGGTGTAAAGGTGACTCACTGTTATGGCACAAACAAGAATGGACTGCTCTTCTGGTGGGGGGAGCAAGGTGACTTACTGTTATGGCACAAACAAGGATATGTTTCTCTTGTTACTCCTCTTGTTTTGCATCCTGCCTGTTGCTAATATTTCACATCTCTAAATGTTTTATGTTTCTCCAGTGGGTAATACTGACTGGCTACTTTTTCTGTTTTATCTGGAAATAGCTATTTTGTAGTTATGTGACACTTAAGTGTATTATACTTCTGTTGTCTTTTAGGACACCTACAAGTATGTCACTCAAGCATGTCAATCCCCAAAGATCCCCCCTTCACTGATGCTGAAAATCAAGTCATAGTCAATGGGTTTCAGTAACATAGTGCTTTCCTCCTGGAAAAAGGACAGGGAGATATGGCTTGTAAGGTGTGAATATAGCAGCAGATTGTTCATGATGTCAGTGTTGTGGGTGGTCATGGCAGAATATATGAACATGTGCTCCACCAGGCCACTGACATGATAACATCTGCAAGGAGGCAAGCAGCTGAAGTGGCGCTACTGGAGGAGGGCTTGCTAACCACCACTAATTCCCAGTGAACAGTTCCTGGCCAATCTGAGATATCCAGACAGCTCCCAGGAGAGTGCAGTACAGCATGTTCTGGATGTGGGGGCAACACCTTATGAGACAGTAAGCATGTCCCAGAAGAAGTTTCCAGGTAAGCTTTGATATCTCAGCAGCTGAATACTGTTGTATAGTAAAACAATTGAAATGAATAAGTTAATTCTGTATCAACATGTCTGCTTTGAGGGGGATTGAAGATTGGTACAGTTATAAGATTAGTTTGGAGTTGTCAGCCACACTTTGTTCAAAGTACTGTGAATGCACATATACAGGGGTAAATGTATTACCCTCCTGTGTTATTGTTACTTGTGATGATGTAGTCTTTACCTCTTGCTTAACTTCTTGGACTGTCTGGAGTACAGCGCAGCAGGTCTTCTGCAGATGATAAGCCAAATGTTTTATATCAGTAGTGCTACGTATTTTAAAGAAATATTGTAGTTTGTCATTTTGATCTGAGGCCTGTTGTTGCTGTACTGTCTGTAATAGTGGCAACACTGTTAGTTTGTTAGCATATATTGCACTATAGTAGTGCAGGTGTCAGTGTATTCCTGTGTTTCATGCTTTTTATCACAGGTGAAAATGAAAGTGGGAGCTTGGGCCCTGTGCCTCCAGACTCTGATGATGGTGGACAAACTGAAGCACAGTGGGGGCAGGTGCACAGATTGAATATGACCCAGAGGTTGACATACAGCCATCCCCTGCATTTCCATCAGACACAGCCAGTAGGCCTATACCTACCCAGTCCACTGAGCCCACAGGTATTGGTCAGGTGGAAGGTGTGGACATTGATCAGGGAAGTGTGGCTATTGTGGCTTCAGTGCCTGTTGAGTCTGTCTGTAGCCAAACTGTGGGCTAGGTACTACACAGGATGATTGATAAGGGTGCTCAGACAGGGCCTGTTGTCCCTCCTCCACCTGGTGCAGGTGTCACCTCCTGGACCATCTTGGAGGCACAGGCACATTCCCATTAGGTGCACCAGACAAATGCTCATGGTTGTGGATGTGGCACAGCCTGATGTGTGATTGTTTCCATCATGTTGCCAATTCACTGGCTCAGATGGATAACACATTGGAATGAAAGGTGTATGTGATGAACCAAGGAGTATTTGTCATGAAACGAGCAGTGTCTGTGATGGAATGTCTGCTGTCTGGGGAAGGCATCTTCATAGGCATAGGTCAGCCACATCATCTGCTTTCAGCCAATGTGGCAGTGACCAATCATGCTCCCGTAGAGGGAGTAGTTCCACTGTTTCATCAGTGAGTTTGCTGTCCACACACAGATGTAGCAGACCATGGGGTCATAGTTCTGTGCATCCCCATGTAGGGAACTTGTCCAGCACACATCAGTCACATTTCAGCTAGCAACACTGCATCTGACTGGGCATGTACGTGCCAGTGCAACTCCTGCCAGAGCAAGTTCTCATGGTCTGGGACGACAACAATGAACTGTCACCTCTACCATACACAACTCACAACTGTGTTCATGCAGACATTCACACACCAATTTCACCTGGAGGACCCCTACAGACACACACACACACACACACACACACACACACACACACACACACACACACACACACACACACACACACACACACACACACACGCAACAGTTACAGTTAGTTAGTTTGTCTCACTGGCCAATTGTTTTGTTCCAATGTCTGCCTTCTTCTCCTTCCTACTCACACACACACACACACACACACACACACACACACACACACACACACACACACACACACACACACACACAAACACATACACACACAACACATACAAACACATACACACACAACACACATGGCCATCTGTGTCAGCATATGCTTCCTGCCCCCCCAAAACAACACCTTGTGCAAGTGATGATAACTGTGCCATATCCCTGTTTTTATCTTTTTAATTCAGGGATACAAAGCTATGTCTGATGCTCAGAGTGCATGGCTAACTTAGTGCTTAGTATATCTGCATTTGTGTTGTTAAATTGATCATTGTACCGTTGACTTGTATTGGTCTTTGAAAGTTAGACAGGTGATAGCATCCAAACTTAACAATGTTATAGTGAATGCTCTTATAAGGGTGTTGATGTCACAAACTGCAATGTGTACCATTAATTTCTAACTTCTATCTTCAATGATCTTCCAGGACAAAAGTATGGCACACATCATAAGTCATGCCATCATATTCAGATCTTAGGATTGTATGACAGCACTGTAGTCAAACCTCATCACAACAGTAATACAGTATAGCACTCTCTCTTTTGCATGTACCTCTACAGACACAATGCAGCACCTGGCTTTCTCAGGAAGATAATACAGGGCATGAAATATGTGGATAGATTAAAAGTCATGTTACTGTTATCTGTCTGGTATGGGATGAGGTGATGTCTATCTGGCCTCCAGGTCAGTGTCTGACTATGTCCTGGTGGGATGACCCCGTATCCAGACATCTGGTACAGCTGGTAATAACATTGTCCCACATGCTGCAGTAAAAGGCTCTCTATGATGTCAAGCAAGAGCACACAGGCACACACAGTTGACTGCAGTGAGAAAAGAACCACTACCTATCTAAGTACACAGACTACAGAGCACAGTATGTAATGCAAGCACCATGGCACAAGTCTGACTTTTTATAAGACTGCAGCTGAACTTATAGTACATGATATCAGCAGCCCATGCATGTGACAGGGTCTACTTCACAAGACCGAACTACCATTTAACCAAACGTCAAAACACTAAGACCAGAAAAACAAACTCTTAGAATCCTAACAAGTCAAAAAACACGACTGTCACATACCTGAAATTACAAAACATCAACTGACCTGCAATACAATACACTAAAGAAACTGCGAACACATTTCCTTCAAATACTATCCTATGATGTTAAATCCTACCACAACAAACCAAACAACATTTAAGACATAAAGGACGACTTACAGGAAACTACAACACTAATCACTAACACTATAACAACAGTAAACTACCCTCATAAAACCCAACCAATGTACCTAAGCACACTCACACCCTACCTATCAAGCCAGAACATCCCACTGAATTCTCATGATGGTAACTATAGCACCAACATGAATATTCATTACTAAAAAGAAAATTTATAAAAAAAAATCTCAAAAATGATTAATTTTACATTTTTGCATGGGGGTTGTGCCCCACAAAACCCCTATAACTTAAATATACCTACTCTGAGATCATACTACAGTGCAGAAATGAGTGGATCTCCTGCTCCATTTAGCTTGGGGTATCAGTTTTTTACACTTTCAGTCATCTGAACATCGGTTAAGTGGAGTTTCAGTTAAATGAATTTTCATCTCAGTAATCTGAAAGTTGGTCTACTGACATTTCTTTCATATCAAGTAAACTCGTGTTACAAGATGTTGGCAGGCCTGCATAGGTTTATAGCTTCACAGGTTCATATGAGGCTACTACCATAATGGCTCTAGGTTCATAGGTTCATAGGAGGTTACTAGGCTAATGGCCCTAGGGCCTTGTCAATCCTACCCAAGTTGTACCATTGTTCTCTTATAGACCAAGATATGTAGCACATATTTTCATATCCATAATCAACATTGGTTGACCCTGTCTAAGAGTGGCATAGGTGAAATCCCCAGGGTAAATCTACACTTTCCCATCCAATTGTTCCAGTTATGCTTAAATAGGGTCATTGAGGAGCTCAGTTTCACATGAATTGTGAGTTTGTACCATAGGATTCACAATCTCTGGGAGACATATCTGTCTCCCAAGCATGTCCTGTTGATGTAGCAGGCTAGGTTAAGGTCCCTAGAGTGAATGAGTCTTGTCCCGTGTGATTTGCAGAGGTGCAGTATTTCCATTAAGGCAGGGTTCAAGACTGCTCTGTAGGTCAGCCATAAGTCACCTCTCAGCAGTCTATATGATACAGAGTACAGTGACAGGGCCTTCAGTCTGTCCATGTAGGTAATGTGCTGGAAGTGCCTGGATTTTCTTACTAAGAAACCTCTGAGGTCTCTCCAGCTGCTGCAGGTGTCTGGTAATATACATGCAAAAGGGAGCATTTTAGTCTATTAATGATCTGATGAGGGACAAGCACAGTGGAGTTATAACATCCTTAGTCTTGGATGTTACACCCTCACTTATGAGGTGTGCAATGTAAAGGTCCTTCATTACCACTATGGACACATTATAATCAAACGTGAGGTTGCCATCAACCTGTATTCCCAAATCTTTCACCACTGGGTTGGAACATAGGGGGGGGGGTATTACTGATAGTGTAATTTGCATGAATGTCTCCTTTGCCAGTAGGGATAGTAGTGCATTATTCTGGGTTAACTTTAAGTCTGTGGCTTTGTCAACAATCTTCCTAAGCAGATTTTTGTAGTATGTTGACATTGCTTGTGGATTCAGTGATTGTGCCCAGTTTGTAGTCATCACCAAACTTTTTTGAGCCACAGGCCATCTTTTTTTCACCTGATTTTCTGAGGAATACATTCCAAACAGTAGGGGGACCAGCACAGACCCTTGTGGGATACCACTGTTAGCAGGTCTGCTGGTAGAGGTGGAATCCCCACCTATGATTGTATGTGTTCTGCTGGTGAACCAGTTGGCTACCCATCTAATGACATATGGGTTAATCTCCAGGTGGGTGAGTTCTGCAATGATGCTTCAGTGGGGGATTGTGTCAAAGCCCTTGGGCAAGTTGACATAGGCAGCATGTACTGATTTGCCTTCATTGTGGACTTTGGTGACACTTTTGAAGAATTCCACTAGGTTTAACAAGCATGATCTGCCCTTGATGAAGCCAAAGTGGGGCGGATGAAGAGTTTGAAGGTTACTAATGTCCTTGTTGGTAAAGTCTAAGATGATTCTGTCCATGGCCTTACAGATAAGCCTGGTCAGGCATATGGGTGTATACTTCCCTGGGTTGGCTGATGGACCCCTTCTGTGCAAGGGTATTATGGTTCTGTTTTCCCCTCTTCCAGGACAAAGCCAGTACTTACACTGTTGTTGAAGAGAGTACTTAGTGGTTCTGCTAACTCTTGCTTTAAACTGTTTAGTAAGCAGCCTGGGATGTTATCCGGTCCCATAGAAGATGTGTTTTTGGCTTTGGTGAGTGTGGTTATGACTGGTTATTTGAAGATAATATGTAGAGAACTGTTGACAGGTATGCTGTGTGGTATGATTGGTGGAGACAGTAACACTCGTACTTGTCTGCTAACAGGTTGGCTATGTCCTCATGTTCAATATGAATGGTACTGCCGACTCTGAATTTGTTGCAAAGCTGGGCCTTCCCTTTTACATTACAAACATAGCTAAAGAATGCCTTGCGATTATCCTTAGCTATGGATGATAAACTAATTTTGTAATTAGCTTTAGAGGACTTTACAAGATGTCTATTTTGCTTGTTCAAGCTATGGAGTGTGTTCTTCTGAGACTGTTCCCTTTTATTCCTGGACATCAGTTTCTTTCTCTTGTTGTATAATCTATTTATGCCAGATGTCCACCAGGGTGACTTTTTTCGTGAGCAAGTTTTGATCTGTTCTAGTACAGTTAAGTCTATACACTTGTAAAGGTGTTTATACTGGGCATTTGTGTGCACCTTTGTATAGGAGTCTTTACTGTCAGTGGTGGTAGCAGGTTTGAAACTATATATGACATTGTTTATGAGGCTATAGTTTGCTTTGCAAAGGTTTTTCCACCTTTTGGATCCTGGGGGGGGGGGGGGGGGGGCAGGTACGATTGTTACATTGAATGTAACTGATTTATGGTTAGACCTTATCCAGGAGGTCTCACACATGGAGTGGTGCAGTGATCTCCCATGTTGGTGAGTAGTAGGACAAAGACATTCAAGCCCCTTGTGGGGGAGTAGACTAACTATTCCAGAGCATCTGTGATTACAAAGTGCAGTAACCTTAGGGCAAGTGTGTTTGAGCTCTTATATGTATCCCAATCGATGGAAGGATAGTTAAAGTTACCCATGCCTAGGGTGTTTAGCTGTATTATGAGTGACTTAAGTAGGTCCAGCAAGGCACTGTGTGGTTTTCATGATTTATTTGATGGACCTGTAGCTAACAATGATGTGGTGACAGGGGTCTCATACAGTTACTTGGACTTGTAGTAACTCTAGGGAGTCATACTGCTGAACTAGTCTTGAGGTGTACTTGTCTTTTATGAAGATGGCTGCACCTCCTCCTTTTGTTCTTTCACATTCATTTTGTGGCCTGAATGTGTGGAAGGCATTATAGCCTTTCATGGTTGGAGTACTCTCTGTGGCCCTAAAACATGTCTCTGTGACTGTACAAACATCAATATCTTCCCAAGTAAAAACTGCCTCCATTGAGTGTAGTTTCTGATTTAGACTGCTAGCATTTAGCAGCATAACCTTGAGTTTGTCTTTTGAGGATATTTTTTATGTCAGGAAGCTTCTTCTCAATTAACTGTCTCACTATAAACATCAGGTCAATTGTGCTGCATCTGAATCTGAACCTGAACTGCTCATCTCTCATCATACATTCTACTACTCTGCATATCCATTTATCAATCACTCTCTCCAGAACTTTCATGCAATGTGATAAGAGTTTGATGTGGATGTCCCTTTTGTTCTTGTACGCTGGCACAAATATACTTATTCTCCAGTCATCTGGAATATATATTTTTCTCCACACTGCTATGAGTACCTTCAGGAGCAATATCTTCCCTATCTCACCCAGCATCTTTATCACATCTGCTGTAACCTCATCTGAGCCTGCTGCTTTCCTTGACTTCACTTTCCTTAATGCTGTTCTTACTTCTTCTATGGTGGGCTTCTCTTCTTCTCTCATCATAGGCACTTTCTGGGGCAAAACAGCTTCTGTGGGGATTTCTTCATTCAAAAGCTGCTGGAAATACTCCTGCCATCTGCCTTTGATGTCCTGTGGACTGGTGAGCAGGTTGTTGCTGGCATTCCTTATGAAGGGTGCCTGATTATCTTCTTTATCTTTCTGTCTTTGCCTTGCAACCTGATATAGTTTCTTTGTGGCACTTACTGAGTCACTTTCCAGAATTTGGTAGAGTGCCCAAGTAATTCCTTGAATTGCTTTACTTTCTCTCCAGTCAACTTCCAGGTCTTCAGTCTGGTCTCTGTTGACCTAAGAGCCTTCTATATACCACTGCTTGCAGCTGAGTGTGGCAACAAGTGGTTTTACTGTGGGCCAACTGCTTCGCTGGGGATAACTTTGCAATGATGGATTCTACCCCAGTGCCTTTCCCTTACTAGGAGGAAGTCTACCTGAGTTGCGTGTTGGCTGCTCTTGTATGTGATCTTGTGACTGTCTCTCTTTCTGAACCATGTGTTGGCTACTATTAAGCCATTTGCCAGACAGAAGTCTAGAATGGCTTATCCTTATTTATTCCTGTTGCTCTACCCATGTGAGCCCAGGCAGTCCTCATATCCTGTTCTGTCTGTCCCGATATGTGCACTCAAGTCACCCATTATCAACACCAATTCATGTTGTCCTGCTTTATCTAGTAGGTCCTGCAACTGCTGTTTGAATGCACTCTTTTCCTCACTTAACAACCCTGTTGTGGGGCATAGGTTGAGATTATGAATACTGCCCTATCATTACACTGGAGTCTGATTGCCATGAGTCTATCATTAATTCTAATGATATCCCTCACTACCTTCTGAAGCCTCTCTCTCTCACCACAATTCCTACACCATTTCTAGCCTGTCCCCCTCCTGAGTAGTAGAGTCTGGATCCCAAGGCAAGTGGATTTGCTGCACTGCCCTTCCATCTTGTCTCTTGTATGCATAGGATGTCCAGCCTTCGCCGTATCATCATATCATCCACTTCCAAACTATATCCTGTTAGTGAACCTACATTAAGTGTAGCAATTTTCAGTTCATGTTTGGCAGGTGGGTTAGTTTTACGCCCAGCTTTTCGCTGTGAAAGAAAATGTTTTGTCCCTTATGCCTAGGTTTGAATTCCACAGTGTAAAAATCAAATTTCTCAGTGTATCAAGGTAAAAACAAATGTGTCAGTTCATTACATTTATGCCCCCAGTGCATGTCGGCAAACCTAACTCACCTAACAGTTACCTTTCAACTTCCAGTATATACTCCCAGGCTACATCAGTAGACACCCCTCAAACTAAGGTCAAGTTCAGATTAACCTTTCAATTGCAATTATTTCATTCCTCACTGCTTGGTACTGCCGCTGCCCGCTTAACATTACCCAAATGCATTGCCTGGGTTTGCACACAACAGAGGTTGTGGGTTCAGATACCACAATTCACAACTATACAATACTATTTCTTCATTAATATTTACATTATGTTAAAACTTTAGACCAGTGGCACAAATGCCCTGCTATAAACTGTAATCACTATAATTGGAACACACATATGTGCAATATAAGCACATTTCATGTATTCTTTCAGCAATATGTAGTATAGTGTGTGTATCTGTTAGGAGATATACTTAAATGTAATACTTAAGATAAAAGAGTTGTATAATTCTATTAATGCATTGTTTTAATTTTATCTCTTTTTTTCTCTCATCTCAATCTTTATCTCTCTCCTTTTATTTCTTATTATGTGTCATCAAAATGTCTCCATGTTCTGCTCTGGAAGCTGGTACAGTGGTACTCTCTGGCAGCAGTGGCAAAGGCAGTGATTTCATCACCCACAGCGATCTGCCAGGGGTGGTGTGTAGGGTCATGTGCCGCACAATTAGTGTACACCTACACCAGATGGAGAGGCTACTCTCCCTCATGGTCCACAGGAGGAGAAGGAGACATCAAGCACTCAAGGCACCAGTGGAGTAGGCTGACAGTGATGAAGGTCCAGTGAGTGTGGACTTGATTCTCACTGTCTCCAAGCTTGATGGGCATGACCCTGCATTGTTCCCACCCTCACCCCAATCATGGTGTCCCACAATCTTTTGTGTCTACCACCATCCCTGTCTCTTGTCTTGTTTGTCTTGTATTTTTGCAATTGCTTTCTCACCTACCCAACTTACCTGACCTAGACATACCGACATCCCTTCCCCAACATTCCTTTCTGACTGAAATAAAAAAATTGGCTCCTGACCCACAAAAAAAAAAAAAACCAAACATCCCGTGTCGATTTTTACACACGTCTGTTGACACACTTGATTTGATCCATTTGGCTATACAACATGATAGCGTTGTGGTCACCCCTCTTTGTGGAGGTGACCATCCAAATTCCATTAATATTCTGCACATATTTTCAGTTTACACTATTAAAAAATGGATAGCTATGGTTCTTTTCTATCTCCCTCCTGTACATTCCTGTACTTCTTTCCCTTTGTTCTTCTCCCTTCCTACTCTCCATTTCACCACTTTCCTACCTACCCCATTTTAACACTTTTAATCTGGTCAAAACAATAGAATCACATAACACACATAATTAGCAGAAAAAGCAATGGATGCCTTCACTTCTCGGGCTCTATGTTTGCATGGAGGTGCGCAGCAATGGAGAATAGCAGAAACATACTGTGGTTACCTCTGTGCAAGCCACTTAACCCCACTGTGGTATGCCAACACACAGCAATACATGTACTATAAAGAATTCATGTCATTGCATTATCAATGTTAATTTAAAGTATTTAAAAGTATTAGATAAACCTGGATTCAAATCTAGTATCATCTGAGCTCAAAAAGTAACGTGTCAATAAATTTACACCTGCTGCCACAGAGTCAGTTAGCCAGCAGCTGTGTTTCATAGAGTCAGTACTAACTCTCAGACTTTAGTAATGTGTCTCGCATTTGCACACTACTTAGCTATGCACAAACATGAATAGTATTGGAAATGTTTATCCTGCATGTGCAAACACTTTGCGAACCGTTGCTCAAACCCGCTGCTTGCCCCACTATGGAAAAGTAAATATTATTATGTATTACTGCTGTCTACTGTCCATTTCCTGTCTATGACATGAAATTACATTTGGAAACATAACAAATTGAAAACCCTATCTAACAATATGTCACATATTTACAGTATAGACATGTATTTCCTCCCCCAAGCACTGCAATCCTGGTGTCTCAGTACTTTTCCATACATATATCACCTACACTACATAAATTAATATCAAATATTGTGTGATATGCAATGTACATCAATCTGGTAACAGGTAGAACTAGAACTATTGACTCATAAGCCTAAAAAGCCTTATATGCAAGGCTAGGAAAGGAATCAGCTTGGACCCTATCCACAGGGACATAGGTGACCTTCAACACACTTGACCCAACCCATTTTGGTTTGACAAGGGTAGATCTTGCTTATTAAACCTAGTGGACTTATTTGATACTGACCCCAAAGACCTGGATTATGGATAAAAGGACATACAGCCTATGATGAGTTTTCCAAGGCCATTGACACTATTCCCATTCATGTATCATAGATAAAATCTCCCATCTGGGAATCAACCCATACTTTACTAGATGAATAGACAACTGGCTCACCAGCAGAGCACACACTGTCAAAGTTGGGGACTCCACCTCCATCATTAGACCACTTACCATTGGAATACTTCAAGGATTAGTCCTGGGCTCTTAATTTTTTGGAAACTATTTTTCTGAAGCCAGGCAAAGGTAGATGGCCAGTGGTTTACCAAGTTTGCAGATGGCTATAAACTAGACACAGTCATGTAGAGTCCCCCAGTGATGGTAACATTTTACAAAAGGGGCTGGCACAGACAAGTGATTGGTGTCAAACTCATGGACTGAACCATAAAGCAAACAATGCCTCATTGCCCCCTTTGGCAATGAAGTAACCCTGCTAATTATAATATATATAGCACCCCTCTAAGCTCAATATTTGGGAAAACATGTTGATAGCCATCTACACTTCAATCACTATGTGTCCATAGTGGTGAGACACACATTCTACATTGCACACCTCATAAATAAGGCCATCACATCCAAGACCAGGGAGGTCATAGTTCTGCTGTACACTACCCTTATCAGACCACTGACTGGGTACAGTGGTCCCTTCTGTCTGTACCTCATCAGACACCTGCAGCAACTAGAGAAAACACAGCTTTGTGATCGGGAGAATCCAGGGCCTCCAAAACATGACTTACACGGAAAGAATGAAAGATCTGTAATTGTACTCAGTATTATGCAAGCTGCTGAGAGATTACCTATGCCTGGACTACAGAGCAGTCTCAGAACCTTCCCTACTGGAAATGCTGGACATCTGCAAATCAAATGGGACAAGAATAACTTGCTCCAGGGATCTTAACCTAGCCTGTGACATAAACAGAATATGTTGGGGAGACAGATATATCTCCCAGTGATTGAAACTCCTCTGTAATAAGCTTCCACTGACTGTGAAGCAGTGCTCCTCAATGACTCTATTCAAGCACAACCTTGACAACTGGATGGATGATTGTAAATTCACTCCTAGGGTAGCACTAATGTCCCTCATGGACAGGGCCATTCTGCGTTGATCACAAAATCGCTCTAACAATGATCATTTACTATACTCAATAAAGGTACTTGTGGTTTTACACAGCTAGGCTTGTATATGTCCTAGGGCCATTATGCTATAACCTCCTATGAAACTATGAAGTTATGAACCTTTGCAGGCCTCCCAAGATCTTCTCTCCAACATGGCCTGCTGATGTCATCTACTATTAAGTTGACCTGCAGTCTTGTAAAAATCAGACTTGTGCAGTGGTGCTTGTGTAATGTATTGAGTTCTATAGTCTGTGTGCTTAGGCAGGGGTTCTGTTCTCACTGTAGTCAACTGTGTGTGTGTGTGTGTGTGTGTGTGTGTGTGTGTGTGTGTGTGTGTGTGTGTGTGTGTGTGTGTCTTAACAGAAGAGCAAGAGTGTGTATCCTACATTTACTGCTCCAATACCATGGACTGACGGTATTTTGATACTTGAATGTGCCTACACATCCATTTCATGTAGGCCTCCCAACATCTTCTCTCAAACGTGGCCTGCTGAAGTCATCCACTATAAGTTGACCTGTAGTCTTATAACAGTCAAAATTGTGCTGTGGGACTTGCATAAAGTATTAAGTTCTGTAGTCTGTGGACTTAGAAAGGTAGGGGTTCTATTCCCACTGCAATCAGCTGGGTGTGCTTGTGCTCTTGATTGACATTACAGAGAGCCTTTTATACCACATGTGTGACACTTTTATTGCCATATTCTCCTCAATGGACACTGCTGTTGTCATCAGCTATAAAGTGTTGTCTGAGACACTTCAAGTCAGACTTGAGCTATGGTGCTTGCCTTAAATACAGAGGTCTATAGTCTCTGTACTAAGATAGGTAGTAGTTCTATTCCTACTGTAGTCAAATGGATGTGTGTGTTTGTGTGCTTGTGCTCTTGCTTGACATTACAGAGAGCCTTTTACACCACCAGGTGGGACACTGTTATTACCATATTCTCCTCAACAGACACTGCTGATGTAATCAGCTACATCTAATTTGTGGATATCCACTATTCCCACAAGGGCAGGGTCAAAGACTGGCCTGGAGGAGAGGCAGAAGTCACCTCATCCTATAGGATACAGATTACAGTGACATGGCTTCAGTCTATCCACGCACATCATGGCGCATTTTGTGAGCCCTGTGTTTTCTTGGTGAGAAACACCTTTGGTCTCTCCAGCTGCTGCATGTCCCTGGTGAGGTACGTGCAAATCAGAGCATTACACTCTGTTAGTGTTCTGATGAGGTTTGAGTACAGTGCTGTCATACAATCCTAAAATCTGAATATGATGGCATGACTTATGATGTGCACAGCATAGGCTTTCAATACCAGTGGGGACACATGGTGGTTGACACTCAGATTGCTATCTACATGTTTTCCCAGTGCAGGCCACCAGTAACGAGCTTTGAATCCACATTAAAACAATGATGGCGCCTCCTTACAAGACTTCATCAGATGTAAGGAGACGAAAGCGCTCATCATTGTGGATTTTATTGTGGATTAAAGCTTCTATGTTTTTTACTGGTGGCCTGGACTGGTTTTTATTTTTTATTGGAGTGGTTTTCGTGACATTATACTTTTGTTTTTTTCATCATGTTTTCCCAGTGCTTGCATCACTGGGTTTCAGCTTAGCAGGACTGCTGTCAATGTTGTAATTAACATGGAATTCCACTTTTCAGAAGGACAAAATAGACATATTTCTGCATTTATTTGTAGATTGTGTGGTTTTGTCACCAATCATTTGTCTGTGTTAGCCTCTCCTGTAGTATGTCATCACCATTGGTGGACTTAATGATTGCACACAATATGCAAGAATCAGCAAACTTGCTAAGCCAAAGGTTCATAGGTTCATAGGTTCATAGCTGTGTAATAGGCTAATGGCCCTGGAGCCTTTACAAGCCTAGACCATAGGATTATCCTGGCATCATGCCACCCACCTTAGTTCCCAGTGCCTCTGTCAAGTAAAGCCACTGGATTGATCCCTGGGGTGAATTTTCTATTCCCATCTACTCATCAAGATTTCTCTTGAAGAGGGCCAGTGAGATGCTCTGCTTGACATGTATGGGAAGTCTATTCCATAGCATGGGCAGTCTCTGGGTTATGAGCCTGTCCCTCCAGCATGTTCTGTTGATTGTGGTAATGAGGTTGAGGTCTCTGGAGTGTGTGTGGTGTGGACAGATTGGGATTTCTTCAGATGTAGCATTTCTAACAGAGCTGGGTCAGACATGGCTTTGTAAGTCAAGCAGAGATAGCCTTTAAGTAGGCCATATACTTTAGCATGAACTGTTGCGAAATAGAGTGCAAACAGTGAAGGGCCAAGCACAGATCCCTGGGGTACTCCAATGGTGACAGCTCTACTGGTACTGGTTGATTCGCCAACTTTCATAGTATGTGTTCTGTCACTGAGCCAATTGGTTTCCCATCTAATGATGTAAGAGTTTATCCCCAGCTGTGAGAGTTTCTCAATGATACTTGTGTCAGGGATTGTGTCATAACCCTAGGCCAGATCATGAAAAGCAGTATGCACTGTCTTACATTCATCCAGGTGTATCACACTGAATCAGTGGGCTGTGACAATATCACTGATTGCCTATGGTGTGACTCAGCACATACACATTCCTAATATGGTTGAATACACACTTCAACACACCCTTCACATGGGCTATGCTCCTGTAGAAGGGTGAACATCAACATACATACATCGGAGTTGGGGGGGGCAGCACCTGATGCATGCATATATAGATGGGTCTAGGACTGTTGAGCAAAAACTCGTTTCACCCAAACCAAAATGGGCGAACACACATTTGCAAAAGTGCATTTGTGAGCTCAAAAAAAAATGGCAGAATGGCTGTTGCTGAGATCAGGGTACAGTGGAGATAAGGGAATATTCAGTCAAGACAGTTGATTGTATCAGTATAGCAATTATGAGTGTCTCTCAGAAAACCAGAAGTGCTTCCATTAGGTCAATAAATTGCTCCGAGGTCTGGACATTGCCGTTTCAGATCATAAAGGTATAATCCAAAAATCTAAAATAAACATGAACCATCTTAAACATCTAAGATTAGCAAAAATGGGGACACATGCTGCCCTATAGCAACTGCTGTCCTCATGCAGCAATATTCTCCTTAAAAATAAAGGAAAATTGTTATTCATAAGAGTCTCCATAAGGCAATTAAGCACCCTAGCATCAGTATTAGTCAGGCTGTCAAAACTAGAAATGCTATCTAAAAAAAGCAATTTAAACCTTCTTCACATGGAATCACAGAAAATAATTTTTGACATCAATAGTAACTAGCATAGTATCTGCAAGAAAAGTAACTTCTCTCATCAGTATCAAAACATCCCTTTAAAATTTGGCTAGTATTGTCCAAACAACCCTTTTGTGTTCCCTAAATAATTTTAAATAAGGTTCCTCATGATCAGTGGCAACTCATGGTTATTACCAGTAACAGAATCCACATGTGAGTGGTGAAGATATACATTCAGACTGGAGGTAAACCTTGCACATCCCTTGTGTATCCAGGTTGTCAGTGCTCACTATACAGCAACATCACCACATCACAACCCTAACACAAAATCAACAACTATTGAGTTACTAAACAAAAATCTTTCCCAAAGCTGCCTTAGCATCATAGACAATATAGTAATGTGCCCAGTTCTCAGCAGCAAGATTTCACCTCAGACATCAAATGTACTACATAATATTGCCTCCATAAGTATGGGTCACTAAAGCAGTATGCAGAAGCCCCTAAGAGAGGCAGAGCATGCTGCCACTCAAGAAAGTATTCTAGTTATGTGCCTCAGTAGTTAGACATACTGACCAGCACTCACCATGGGAATGAATGTAGGTGTGATGATTAGCTTTCTCTCAAGTGTCAAAATTTGCAATGTCACCAAGGCTCTCAGATCCAATTACCCCAAGTATGCATACAGTTTGGTTGTTGCATATCTGGGACTGAATAACCTTAATTCTCCAGCATGGATGATATAATAAGACATGGCTGAATTCTCCTTGTATGTCTCTGAGGCTGGTAAGGAACTACTTTTGAACATTATCCTTCCATCATTACAAATAATGCCACGATCCAAACAAAAAATAAGCGATTCCAACAATTGCCTCAGTAACTGATTCTTTATGTGGGGGGATGGGGGAGAATCAAATATAAGCTCAAAAGGAGCCTACTTGCTTCACTTGGGATGGTCTGCACTTCCCCCTGTATCTTTCTACATAATGACATATACTTTCTCTCCCCATAGTTCTCTTTTTGTATGGAAAGTCAGTCTATTACACCGAGAAACCTAACTGTCTAAAATCAAGCCTCTATTAATGTAATGCTCCCCAAAGCTAGAAACCTAAAAGTTGCCTGCCCTCAACACCTTCCTAATTCTAGAAAACCTAGACATCTGAATAAAAGCAGAACATGAACACAATGAAGTAATAAAACCCCTTCTCTACCTGGTTTTAATGTCTTCTACTTGTTCAGATACTCTACTAAAGGTGGCTGTCTAATCCAGCAGGATAATGACTTAGAATTTCTCCATATCCTGGTAACTACAAGCAAATAAACATTCCAAATTATGGCTAGTTACTGAACCCTATCCATGCTGCCTGCAACTCATAAAATCTACTTCAGCAAATTAGAATACCTTACTGAAACAAATATAATTATCCTGGAGGATTTTAACTGGCCTGCCATATCAATACACTACAAATAAATATACACAATGGTTGCTTGATGTCAGAAATGTGATGTCTCTCAAACATTTAATGCTATTCATTACTAGTGGCTTAAGCTTGCTTGATCTGGTTTTGTAATTGTTACCCATTTGGTCAAACTTGACCACCATGGTGTAATATTCTGCATAAGATCCAAGCCTAAAGTACCCATAATTTCCACTCCCTTCGGAGAATTTTCCAAGGTTAATGTTTTAGAATTAGCTACCAGGTTAATGAGATTTAAAAGCACCTCAGTGCATGAGGACTCCATATCTAAAATGACCGCTTATATCACCAGTGTCTACTATTGCCTAAACTCCTGCATTGAAGCATCTCTTCCCATTCTTTGCAAAACCCCTGCATCAACAATATGTACAATAGGCACATCTCCCAGCTATAAGAAATAAAAAAAATCTCCTCTCTCCAAAAGCAACATCAATAGGATACATGAAGAACTAAGGCATAATATGAAGGCCTGCTAAGCCAGATATGAAGTAAATGCTGTGAATGTAGTCAAAATAACTGCAGGATATTCTTAGCTATGTCAGGAATGCTGGAAATAATAGTTAGAATTGTACTAACTGGATATCAAATGTTATCATCCACCCTGACCCTGAGGATATTGGAGATAATCTACAACAAGAAATTATCTCTCTGATTCCTCCATTCTTCCTCCACAACATCCAGTCAGCACCAAACCCTCTGATTACTTCAGAAGAGACACTAATAGCCCCCTCACAAGTGAAAAAAAAAACACCAGTTCTGTTGGTTCAGACAACAATACAGGAAGCTTCCTAATTAAAATAAAACAGTGCCTTACAGAGTTCCTTCTAAGCTTATGTAACCTTAGATGTTCTACTGCATATGTACTTGTATCCCAAAAACAGCTGTTGTGGCTCCCCTCCACAAGGCTGACCCAAGCACTGACTACAGGAATTATAAGCCAATTAGCTTTACTAGCTTTACTTGTAAAGTAATGGACCATATTATCATGGAATTCTTAAGGGTATTTACAGATCTGAGTCCTTTGATCCAAACTAATCTGGGATTACAAAATGGCAGATCCTATCCACATAAAATGGATTTTTTTTTCAAAAGAGTCTCAGAGGCACTGGATGCTTGTTGCACATTACCTATCTAGAAACAGATGAGAGTTCTGACACCTTCCTACTCTCTGGGATTACTAATAAACTGATTCAGCTAAATATAAGTCTTTAACTAACTGACTGGATAGGAAGCCAACTAACAGATATAACCCACTCAGTCTAGATTGGTGACGCCCTTTTTTCTGCTTGTGATGCCCACGCACTGGTCCAGTAATCAAGGAGCCTCAATCCTCACCACTGGCAACAGTGAGGGGAGTACACACTGGGAGGATGACAAGTACACACACAGTAAGCACAATTTCCCTTAAGAGCACATACAGATCACAGTCAGTCTGCGGCTGGTTTCTCTCTCTTTCTCCAGATCCCCAGTAAAACTCCCCACTGGCAAAGCTATAGAGTTGAGTCCTTAGTCAGGGTTCCAAGCCAAGTCCTCCCAACACTCTCTCTGTCCAACCAGTGCTTCGTATCCCTGTCCAAGTAGCTGGTGCACACACATACACACACACACACACACACACACACACACACACACACACACACACACACACACACACACACACACACACACACACAAAATTTGAGATTTGATTTATACACAAACACACACCTGGGACAGAATGGCACAGGTTTACTAGCTATGCCCCCTTCTGCCCAGACCATAAGGTAGTTATCACTGCCACTAGAACCCCTTATCAGCTACTTTAAGGCTCTTCCCAAAGGGTGACCAGTTCTACTGTGTAAAGTTACTATTATCCAAATGGTAAGTGTGACCAAGAGCAAGGCTGTTTATGACTGGCCTGTACAGTGTCACCAAAATACATATGCAAGAACCCTAAGAGCTTAAATATGTCTCACAAATATCAGCCACAAAGATAGGTTTAAATATATTTAATAATAAATAATAAAAGACCAAGACAATAATCAATCAACACAGTAACTACAGAGTTCAGAATCACAGGAATATTTTAAAACAACATTGCAGGACAGTCACAAATAAATACAGAAAACATTTAAACTAATCTTTACTATATTTCTATCTATATCTAAAAGATACCATGCCCTAAATAACTTACTTACAGAGCACGGCAAATGCAGATGAGTGGATATTCTTGCTAGGTCCAAGACAAAATACAAAATGCACACAGTCTTTCTCTCTCTGAGAGAGTTCTTAAATCAATATCAAGTATTACTGCTGGGTTAGCTTGGATGACATCACTCTTTGTCACCTGACTTCAGTTCCCAGGCTAAACAGAAACTTAACATCTCTGTGTTAGAGATACATATCTCTCAGACGTGCAGCTGCTAGGAAGCAATAAAACACTTTACATTTTAAACCTAGTAATTACTTTTCTTTCAGGACAATAAAAATAAACTTCTAGCTCTAGACATCCTGTCTCTTTGCTGCATTAACTAACTTTTATAGCACATCGTAAAGCACTTAATTTCAACTTATTTTCTTAAAGTTTTGTAATTAATCTTCTATGTTCCAGCAGGGTATGCTGTGGTTACATTCTTGAAGCTCAGTACATAACATACATTTCTGTATAAATCATATCAATATTCAGAAATGACATAGAATTATTTAGAGAATTCCAGATAGCTGGGCTAGCAGTGTCACACTGCACACTTAGTTTTTTCTCAGTGCACATCACAACTTTAAAAATGTTTCCTTCCACACCCTGCTGTTATTACTATTAATACTGCTCTGACACATCATATCCTTTACATCACACTACCCCTTCATACCATAATGCTTTCACAAACCCAGACAATCTACATGCTAACATTATCCCCTGAACTGTACATCACTTTAACCAGCACCTACAAATCCAGATATACCAGACCTAATTCTATAGCACAAACACTTACCATAAAAATTAAATATAAATTCAAATGGCTGCATTCATATCAGCATATCATCTCTACTTTGATTCTTACCTGAGATATTCACCCCGACTCAAGTCCGACTACAATGCCCACAGTTACTCCCATAGTGAAGACACCTTATCTATCTCCACAGTAATGTCCTGCTGCTACTAAATATGAATATTAAAAGTATCAGTAACAAAGGGCAAAATGCCTAGACATAGTTGTCACTACTGAAACTTTGCAAATGCCTGAAATAAATGAAGAAATTACCCAACCAAGCTACAATATTCTTAGAAAAGACAAGATAAATAAAAAAGTAGGCAGTGTTGCTATAATTCACAAAAATACTTGAGACATTACCCCATGACCTTAAAACATCCCTGATTTCAACATCTTAGAACTTGTCATCTCAGCATTAAAAATGAATAATTATAAAAACATATATATTGCAGCACTATGTATGCCACCAGGAGGTAATAACAGTACAGGTCAAAATATTCTGTACTGCATATCTAATAATATGCACCTTGAAACCGTAATACTTGACAATCTTAATATTGACTGGTAGCTTTCCAGTAAAACCACAAGCTTTCAACTATAGCCTAAGACACTATGACTGGTTATCTCATGGACTCTACTTCTTGATGTAGCAATGTCTAATTTCAACACAATATTTTTTAATGTACCATGCACAACTGCATCCAAAAACAAACATTTGTTTCATTTGAAATGGACTAGTTGATTGACTAAATGAACCACCTTTTTCAATTTTACATACAAATGGTTGTCTACTAAAACTAAGTATTTGAATGCAACTATTAACAAAACTTTTAAAAGAGATGTTATTCAACTATTACTGTTGAGAAAAAAAAATTCAAAGCATACTTGCATTATCATAGCTTCCACAGCTATAGGCAAAAACAGATTACAGTAAAGGGGCAAATGGCCATTATTTCTACATTGATCTCCAATGAGTAGGTGTCCCTGGGGGAAATAGAATTTCTAATAAATTGCTAAAAGGAGGATTCCCAGATATGCTACTATATAACGAAAAAAACAAGGTTGTTCAAGGGAAGAATACAAGATTTTCTTCTGTTTTGACTACTGATTACCAACCCACTTGGTCTGTCAAAACTACTGAGAAGGCATTTACCAGAGCCAAGGTTTTAACCTATATTAGTGATGCAGGTTCGTGGTTTATAGTTCATAGGTTAGTACAAGACTATCTGCCCTAGTGTGCCATTTGAAGCCTAGCCCAAATTCCCATCCCAGAAGTAAAAATCAGTCCCTGTACCATCTGTCTTTAAGTTCAAATTCTTAACCATTATGTCAAATTCCAGCAGTGTAGTTAGTTATAACTGGAATAGCTTGATGCACTTTATCATGAGGGAAGTATTTGGCACCATCTTATATTTATTTACTAAAAGGGTTTCAGCATTAAAATCAAGTTTGAGACTATTAGAACACTTTGTTAAAATTCAGCAACTTGACTGGATATGGTAGTTGTAATCAGTGTGGGTATAGTAACACCAATAATGAAGGTATAATTCTGGTGACCATTGTCCCATTAACAAAATGCCCTAGGGTAAATTGGGGGACTAAAGTGGTAGTCTATTTGGCAGTGTATGCATGGGCTGTGAGGCATTTTATATTGGAAAAATGAAATGCATCCTTTGAGAGAGAATTGATGTGCTTAATTACTGAATAAGAAAGAGTAACAAAAACAATGCTTTGGCAAGCACACCATGATGTGTAATTGGTTTTCCAAGTTTACTACAAGGGGATAACTAGTAAAATTATCTTGAGTACTGTGAACTTTGCTGGCATTTGAGATTGAATACCTACAATTTTCCAGTGCTCAGTGAGATGAAAAGGATTAACAACAGAGTTCTTAATTTGCAAGCAACAAAATTATAAACAAAATTTTAGTATGGCACTACTTTAATTATTAATATGCACTCCATTTGAATATTTTGATTTAGGTTTTATTTTCAGAAATACTGGATTTATAGTGTTTGTGATATACTTAACTTTGTTTTTGAGAAATAATTGAATTATTGTGGTGACATGACTTCTACCCTATATTGACAATGAATTTTAGTAATGGTTTATATTCTGTAGATATATATTTCACGTTGAAAGGTGAACACACTAAATTTACTATTATTGAAGAAGTCCTTTCCAGAGACATTGGTGTGTTTTCTTGATTTGCTCCATCACAAATATCAGACAATTTAAAGCACTTCTGATCCTCCACTAACAGACTCCTTTATCCTGGTTAATCCAACATAATCTCACCTCCAACAAATAACAACACAAACAACATCACTTCTCAATTCAATTCCCATTTTATGCAAACTGTTTTCTCCTTATTCAAGGATAACCACCACCCCCAGCCACAATCCCACAAAAACCTGAAACTCCATGGGTTAGTTTAGTTTCCACCCTGTTCCAACAGCAACTATAAAAAATATCTGTGCACACTACAAGCAACCACCTCAGCAGTAGACAATTTACCTGCTGAGTATCTAAAAATAGGAGCAGATACCCTCGACTATCTTGGTGCTATCCTTATAAACCTTTCTGTCTCATAAAACTACATCTATGTCTTTTATTATACCCCTACACAACCACAGAATTCACCAACTATAGATATATAACTGTCTTAACACCTCTATCAAAATAACATCCTCTCCAACACCCAACATAGATTTCATCCCAAACATAGTTCCACAATGACCCTTGTCAGTTTCATAAACACTATAAACTACATGAGAAATTCTGGCCACTTAGTATCTTCTATTTTCCTTGACCTATCAAAGACATTCAATACCATTTTTTACCAAAATTTACTTGCATAACATTCATCCCTCTCCTTCTCCATGTCATGGTTCCATAGCTATCTCACAAACAGACAGCAGGCAGTAAATTGGCCCCAAAACGTTTTACCCTTCCTGCTTTTTTTCTTTTCTTTGGACTATGACAAGGTTCAATATGTGGACCCATCTTATTCAATATCTTTATAAATAAACTTCACACATCCCCCAAAAGCACAAACCTAAGCAACAACCCTCTTAAAACTTAATGACCTCACACAGGACTCCCCATCTATTGAAATATAACTAAGGAAAAACGTAATAATCTTCACTCCAAAACATATCTGAGACCAAAAACAATTTTTCAAAATATTATCCTAAAGTAAGACCAGAAGTGAAACATTTCAAAAGTCAAAGCTCCTTGTCACAATAGATGACCACAAACACTTTGATCTACAAATTCACCAAGCTGATAAAAAATAACACCAGAAACTTGGTTTATTATATGGAAATAAGTACTATTTAACTTGAAAACACTAGAAAAAACATGCATCAACCTACTTGCAATAATCTCTCCTCATGCCTCCCCCATCTTTATAGAACCCAAAAAAATGAAACTAGACAGGTGTTACAGTAAAACTGTTAGATTTGCTACTAATCTACCTACAAAAATTCATCACTGTATAGCCTTCAAATAACTAGAGCTCACAAAGTTTCTTACCTACTCACAACTACTTGTTTATAATCTAATACATGAACCAGAAAACTGTCCAGCACTCCAACACTCCGTAAAATATTATTCTTCAGACAGGGAGCGACAGTCTGAAGATAAGTGACTTTTACTCCCCATCAATCTAATAATACTGCTAGGGACTCACTCTTCTCTTGCTGTTTCTCCAAACTTTGGAACTGCCTACCACTACATTTAAAGCAAACTGAAAATCTAAAACTTTTCAATAAACATCTGAAACAATACCTAAATAAATCCTGGCTGTGCTCTTGCTCAAGCCTAGGGTAATACCTTAAGAGTAAGTATCAAAAACTACTGTTTCATTTACCACTTACTATTGAACTGCATACTAATGCCACTATGTGCAGTTTTCTGCCTCCCAGCCTTCCATTTCAAAATACAAGTTTCACTTACTGTATATCATTTCTCACTCTTAAAAGTTTATCTAAATACTAATTGACAATTATACCTATCTCTCTCTCATCTCTCATTTAACCATATCAATCAGCAGTACTTTCTCGCATTCCACTTCGACTTAATCTTTGGCATAAATTCAAAGTACCCATTTTTTATTACTCACAGATATCTACTACTGTATTATAATATGAATTATATTTGTCCAGTGTATGTCAATGTAGGTTCACCACAATAATGCAGGATTTGAATTATGCTCATGTACTTAATTAAAACTTACTCATATGCTTCTGTGCTGCAATTGCTATCCTATGTGACTTTTATTCTTTTTATTATTGCAAAGTTGAAATTTCTTGATTAACAAATGGAAATAAAAAATAATAATAAATATAAATAAAGGTATGCCATCTGTGATGTCTACAGTGCTCTGTTCTGGGACCACTGCTCCTCAACATTTTACTCCTTGACTTCAAAGCTGACATCAGGAGTGTCTGGTTAACCAACTTTGCTACTGATTGTAAACTTGAAGTTGATGTCAACACTTCAGGGGATACCCACATCTTCCAAGAGGGCCTTATCTGTATGAATTCATGATGCCAGGTCCATGGACTAAAGTTTAGCACAAAAAAGGATTACTGTATTTTCTGGGAAAAATCAATATCCTTGTACCTAAAACATAACTGTCATTCCCAAAGAACTGATACTGTTATTGGAGACCTGATTGATTTGTGGGCAATTAAATATACTTCAACTACCATGTATCAACTACTATTAGGAACCCTTCAGTCTATCCCAACTAATTATTAAATGCATATTCTTCAGGTTCAAGGAAGTTATTATCCAGCTGTTCTCCTCCCTTATCAGACATGTATTAGAATATAATGATCCCTTTGCCAAGTATCTATCCAAGCACATGGTTCTACAAGGAAAAAAACACAATATTGTATCATAAAAATAAATCATATCTAAGCTATTTATGCAAAAGCTCTGTCACTCTATTCTGTCCCTTATAGATGTGTACATGGCAATCTCTGATTAATCAACAAGGCAGCAAATGACCTGTACTGCTTGACCTCCTACATGTTCATAAAACTAGAATCACCATGAATTACCACTTTAGAGACCTCAGTCTACATTATAACAAAAACAGTTGATGGTATAGACACCTCTAGAATAGGATACCCTACCTGTGAAATTCAATTCTATTCCATGTAGTTCCCTTATGCTCTTTAAATCTACTGTAGACAAATGGATAGGTAACTATAAATTCATCCAAGGTCTGAAGCCTTGTTCCCTAATGGAAAGGGGAATTAATTAAACTGCCTAGTCTACATCTAAAAAACAATGAAAGGTGAATACACTGGTACAAAACAGCATTCAGAAACAAGGATTATCCACTGATATTACCTAGAGAAAGAACCTAATCATGTGAAGCAAAGGGTCATTATTACACAAACTACAGATGTAAATCCTTGTTGGCTATTGGTAGATTTACTCATATAGTACTGTTTTGTGGCATAAGCAAGTTAACAATATTTGCAGCAGGTCATACATTCATAGGTATCTCACTGTAGTTGTATGATCAGCAGATATAAACTTTCTATTCTAAACAAATCTTGTGCTTTTCTAGAAAATTATTTTCTTCATTTGTCAGTAACTGTAGCATTTAGTCCAGTCATATAATGTGACATGCTTTTTCCACCAAGGTTACAAGCTTTATGTTTTAATGGAGTTCTCAGATCAAGAGTCAAGCAGCACAATTTCATACAGCAGAACTGTAATTTCGCCTTTCACTAGAATTGTTGGGGTTGAAAACATTTTGTTATCCTTAAAGTACCCTAAGTCATTTGTCCAAGAAACTGTAATTTTATTGCATTATTGTTGGAAATTTTTATTCCCATTGTCTAGGAAGAGAAAAGTAAACAATTTTTCCTGAAGAAAATAATAGTAGAAAACAAAGGTCCTGAATGCTTTATTTGACTTTCCTTTGTTCCCAAGAAGAAAATAAATGAGTTATCTCTCTCTCTCTCTCTATATATATATATATATATATATATATATACACACACACACACACACACACACACACACACACACACACACACACACACATCTATCTATATATATATATATATATATATATATATATATATATATATATGTATATATACGCACATACACACACACAGACATGTGTCTGTGTGTGTTTATATGAAATATATATATCTATATGTACTCTAATATCATATGTATATATATATATGTATATGTATAGATAAATATTCTCTTTCTATCCAGCAGATGTACAACAGCATGCTTACAGAGATTGTTGTACTTTATATGGTTTAAAGGATAGCTAACTGAGCGATTGCTATCATAATCTTGTACAGAAAAAGCACAGTAATTCACTTCTGGTAGGAAAGAATTTAATTTAGCAGACAGCTGCCGTTTGGTTACAGGAAGAATATCAAAATGAAACTAATCAAGGAGCTATCATTTTTATCCATCTTAGATGGCCACCTGTAGCAGCAGGAATGTAGTATGAGTTGAAGATTCTTCACAGCAGCACACAGTCCTTCTGCCAGCTTTGAATGAGTTTCTGAAATGTAGCAACGCATTTAGCAGCAGGACATAAAAGGATACTGGATTTACAATGGGCCATGCTGAGGTTTTTTTTCTTTTTTTTCTGAAATCTTCAAAGCTAAAGAATTGCTTTCAGAAAGAGAAATTACATACTTGAACAGAAATATTTTGAAGAAGACCTTACCTCTGATCACTAATTGTAGTATTCAGATCTAAGAGTGCCAGCAGGGAAAAGGAAATTAAGGCTTTATCTTTATTCATCTCTAAAAAAGTTCAGAGTAAAAAAAGAAACTTTCTGACATGACTAACAATAGACTAGGTGCTTGCTTCTGTTGCAAAATGAAAGGTTCTACTTTTCAGGACCTAAACACAGCCTAACTATGAACTGCACAAGTTGGCTGTTACATTACAACTCATAAGAGAGTAGATTCATTAGTTTGCCAATGCCGGATCACTCATGTTCCTCACCTCCACCCAACCCCCATGCACAGCTTTTGGGCATTACCTAGTATGGACTGCATGCTTACGATCACAGTGGGGTGCAGCTTGCTTACTGTAATATGTGAGGGGAATCATGGCTAACATAGGGGCTGGTGATTTTTTTTGTTCCACTTACATACAGCTCTGTGCCAAGATGCAAAATCATGCCATCTTTTCCTGTAAACACTAGTCAAAATTCCTACTGTCAGTGCACCTCCGGAAAGGCAATCCCCAATTAAAACCAACCTTGCATTTTTAATTACTACATAGTCTATTTAACAGTAACCATTTCATACACAGCATAAGAAGCTGCACAACCTGCCTTACTAATATAAACCATCTCTTAGGATACCATATGTTTGACATGAAGTGTCATGTGTTGGTTGGCGTTGCTAACACAGAGCACTCACCCTTCAAATAATTCTGCATGTGGGTGTATACACTTTCTGATAGTGTCTGCACTGTGAGTAATCTCTTTGAAGTCTAATAAACTGATTTTGTATATGTTGTATTTTATCCATTTGCAGTCTGATGGTCAGTATTCCATCTGTGTGCAAATGTGGCTTTCATGTTGTGTATGTATGACAAGTGACTCAACAGATTCATCTTTTAGTTTTCCCTTCCATTAATCTGACTATGCTTTGGTTTATTAAATGATATGTTGTGTAGACTGGTGTTGTGTATTCCAAATGCAGAGCAGGGATGTTTCCTGGGCTTCCCTAAAATGATAGCATACAACAGCATACTTCTAAGCTCTGATGCATATTGGGTGAGCCATCACTCAATCTAAACCATTTAATGTACAAGCACATAAGGCTCTGTTCCCAAGATAAGAACTATGTGTTAGATACTAATGCCATCCTATTTTTGTTTCTTTGTTCATAGGTTCATAGTTTCATAGGTTGGTACTAGGCTATCAGCCCTAGGGCCTATACAAGCCTAGCCATAACAATTCCCTGGCTATTTCTTCCCACATTATTTACTTTCCTGGACCCCTGTCTAGCAGGGCGACTGACGTGATCCCTGGAGTGAATTTCCTTTCTCCCATCCAATCGTCAAGGTTCCTCTTGAAGAGGTCCAAAGAGGCACTCTGCTTGACATGTATGGGCAATCTATTCCAGAGTCTGGGGAGTCTCTGGGTCAGGAACCTATCCCTCCAGCATGTTTTGTTTATTGTGATGACAAGGTTTAGATCCCTGGAGCGTGTAGCTCTGAGGGATTGGGATTTCTTTAAGTGCAGCATGTCCAACAGCTCTGGGTTTGACATGGCCTTGTATGTTAAGCAGAGATCGCCTCTGAGTAGATGATATGTGACAGAGTATAGCTGGAGTTTTTTAAGGCGGTCAGCGTAGGGCATCTGCTTTAGGCTTGTGATTCTTTTAGTGAGGTATTTCTGAGGCCTTTCCAGTTGTTGCAGATGTCTTGAGAGGTACATACCAAATGGGGCGTTGTATTCTATAATGGGTCTAATGAGGGATGAGTACAGTGGGACAATGACCTCCTTTTTTCTGGATGAAAAGCCCTTCGTGATGAGGTGTGCCACATAGAAAGATTTCCTGACTGTTGTGGCGATGTGGTTATCGAAGGTGAGACCACTGTCCACCTGTGTCCCTAAGTCTCTTATCACACTTTCTGTGTTTAGTGTACTGCCACCTATATGGTAATTCATGGATACATGTTTTTCCCAACAGGGATAACAATACATTTCTTGGCATTGAGCTTGAGCCCATGGCTCTGGCACCAAGCATCTGTTTCTGTAAGGCCCTTTTGTAGAGTATCCACATCATTTGGGGATTCAATAATGGCTCCCAGTTTGCAGTCATCTGCAAACTTTGTTAGCCAGAGTCCCTTAGTGTTGACCTGTACTTCAGAGAAGTAGATGCCAAACAAGAGCGGCCCCAGGACTGAACCCTGAGGTACTCCACTTGTCACTTGTCTGGAGATGGATTTGGAGTCGGCTACTTTTACAGTGTGGGTTCTATCAGTAAGCCATTTAGCAACCCATTGGGTGACATAGGGATTAATGCCCAACTTAGTAAGTTTATCTATGATTCCAGAGTGGGGGATGGTATCAAAGGCCTTGGCAAGGTCTAGATAGGCTGTGTGGACCACCTTGCCCTTGTCCATGGCTCTGGAGACTGATTCAAAGAAGTCAATCATGTTCAGGAGACAAGATCGGCCTTTCACAAACCCAAACTGGGTGGGGTCCAGTGTTTGAAGGTTGCCAATGTCTTTGTTTATAAGTTCCATGATAATACGCTCCATGGCCTTGCAGATAAGGCTTGTCAGACTGATGGGACGGTAGTTTCCGGGATCCAAGGTGGATTCCCCCTTGTGGATTGGGATAAATGTAGCTCTGCGCCACTCAGTGGGCACAAAACCTGAGGTGAGGCTATGATTAAACATGACACTTAGATGAGGTGCCAGTTCATATTGTAGTTCATGTAGTACACAGCCCGGGATGTCATCTGGTCCCATGGATGCTGTATTCTTGGCTTTAAAGAGTGCATTTTGTACCTGTGTGGCCGTTATTACTGGAATTTGGCAATCTTCCGGTATTGAGATGGGCCATTTAGGGGGTGAGAGGGGGTGAAGTTGGCACTGAATCGATCTGCCAGGATATTGGCAATATCCTTCGGATCAGTATATTTAATGCCATTCTGTTTTAGCTCAGAGCAGATCTGAGCATTGCCATTTAGATTCTTGACATAGTTATAGAATGCTTTGTGGTTGTCTTTGGAATCTTTGGCAATTTTATTTTCGTAACTAGCTTTGGAGGATTTTATGAGGCATCTCAGTTTCTTACTGAGGCTAGTAAGGGAGTTTTTTGCATCCTGGGATTTTCCTCTTTTCTGCAAAAGTTTCTTCCTTTTGCTGTAAAGTTTGTTTATGGCAGGGGACCACCAGATTAGCTTCCTTTTTTGGATGAGAGCATTTTGGTTCTATTTGGGATGGCACGATTCATGCATGAGTGGATGTGCTCGTACAGTGCCTTAGTATAGGATTCAGCAGTTGAACTTTCAGTTCCCGTCTGCATGGGTGTCATGAAGTTTGTCACTTCTGACTTGAGTAGCATGAAGTTGGCTTTGGAGAAGTTTTTTATGGTGGTTTCTTTACTGGGGGGTGGGGGTGGGATGTGGATGTTAAGGGTGATTAGCTTATGGTCAGACCTGACTAACGAGGGGGTGACCATAGGTATGGAGAATTGATTTCCCATGTTGGTAATGACCAGGTCTAGGATATTGGAGCCCCTGGTGGGACTATGGATTAGATGATCCAGGGCGTTGGAATTTATGAATTCCAAGAACCGTTGCGCAAAGGTGTTGGGACATGAGTAGTTTTCCCAGTTAATGGCAGGGTAGTTAAAATCACCCAGTATTAGGGTGTTTGGTTCTATCTTAATATTTTCCAGTATGTTTAGAAAGGTGTAGTGAGAATCTTGGGGTATGGTGGGGGATCTGTAGCAAGCTACAATTTGGATTGCAGTCTTACCTAGTGTTAGTTGCACTTGGAGAATTTCAGACACATTGTGTTGGCCAACTAGCCTGGTGGTGTGAATATCCTTGGTGAATATTGACACTCCTCCACCTTTAGTGTTTCGGTCCTGGTTTGTTGGCGAAAAGTGTGGTAAGAGTTGTAGCCTGGTATTGCAGGGGTGCTCTCTGGAGCCTTGAACCAGGTCTCAGTTACTGCACAGATATCGATGTTCTCCATTTTTAGGAGTGCCTCGAGAGAGTGCGTTTTGAGGTTTAGACTTCTAGCATTGAGTAGCATTACCTTCAGATTTTGAATGCTTGTACCTGTTACGGTGGTGGTTTTGTCCTTTGAAGTTTGCCTAAAAAAGGCACTATAGGGGTGGCAAGAGCCTTAGGCAGTAACCTGAATCCCAGGGGGGACAGGTGCAGACCATCTCTGGCAAAGCATCGTGGTCTGTCAATCATGTCATCCCAGGCAGACAAATACTGGATCCCCTTTGAATGACACCATAAGCTTAGCCAATTGTTGAAGTCAATCATTTTATCCTTATATTGTGGTATCATTCTGGGCGAAGGCAGGATGCTACTCAGGGCTAGGGTCATACCTGCCTGGGCCACATGATCTGAGAGCTCTTCCATGTCTCTTTTCATGTAGTCCAGGGAGGTACGTCTCAAGTCATTCACTCCAACATGGACAATGACAGAGTCATATTTGTACTTGTTGTGGAGTGACTTGAGTGCATGAGTTATGTGGCGGATCCTGGCACCCGACAGGCAGCTGACTGTAATTTTCTCCTTATTCAACCTGGTAAGAGGGACATCAGTGTGCCGG
Organism: Protopterus annectens; assembly: GCF_019279795.1. Taxonomy (NCBI): domain Eukaryota; kingdom Metazoa; phylum Chordata; order Ceratodontiformes; family Protopteridae; genus Protopterus; species Protopterus annectens. The sequence goes on along the minus strand of NC_056744.1, from coordinate 1,283,476,404 downwards.
ACTATAGAGTCACCTATGACTAAAGTGTTAGGTACATTGTCTTGCCTTAGGGGCTGTTGCTGGGTGGCACACTGGTGTTGTGAACTATGTGACACATTGGTTGTGATTGGTGTTTGTTTGCATTTCAGCTTCAGAGGTCTTTGTTGCTTGGGCAGGTTACAGTTAAGGGCCTCTGCATATGTGGATTTAGTGTTGCTATATATGGGTGTTGGTGGTGCGGGTTTAGAAGGGCTATGTGTTGCTTGAGGTGTAGTGTGGGTGTTAACCTTCTCCTCTTGACTGTTTAGCACAATCTTGGGTGGAGAGAGCTTTGCTTCCATTTTGGCTATGTAAGTGCATCTCTGACAGGTTGTAGTGTTGGGTGGTAGGAGGAGAGGGTTGTCTGTGTACATGAGGCAATTGCTGCATTGCCCCAGTATGCCCAGATTCACCAGGTGGACAGGAGAAATCACTGGAAGCTGACCCTTGGACATGCCTGGTTTGGGGCTTTTTTTTTTTTTTTTTCTTTGTAAAGTATAGGAGCTGTTTCCTTAGCAAGGTACTTTGCAATTATAGGCTGTTTAGTGCCTACTATTAATTTCTCCTTGTTAACAAGGAGAGTTCAGTGTTTGTATGAGTTTAAGGCTTCCTAGTGCTTCCCAGCAGGTATTAGAGAAAGTGCTAGTCACAGGGATGCTTAAAGGTAAGATTGAAAAGAATGCACTCTGCAGTGTGCACTAGAGAAGTTAGATGTGAAAGCAGGTAACTTGAGTTTTACCTGTTTAAAAAGTTAAGGTTTAGTGGAGAGTTACTATTTTTAAAACAGCAAGATGGATTGAAAGGGGTGGTCACTTTTGTATTTTGGTACTATGAAATACTGTAGGATGGCCAATAAATTTAAATAATTGAAGGTGATGATTTTGTGATTACTCGATGTATGGTCAGATTAACATAAGAGGCGGCAACTAGAAAGACAGTGGTATTTAACAAGACAACTTAAATGGGTGGGAAGTTTTAATATGCTGTTAGAACAGAATGCAAGCAAAACACAAGGTAAAGAAAACAAACTACAGTATTCAAAATATAGAAAGGCAATACAGTAATACAGTAATGTGGCTCAGGAACAACTGTAACTCTTTCCCATATGGGACCATGGGCAAACCAATATGTAAGAGTAGAGAGAGTCTGAATTCCCCTTTGTGCTGGCTATCATTTTTCAGAAAACCTTCAGAGTTGCATACAAATCAAACTCAGAGGGTTGGCACTGATTACTAGCACTGCAAAAATTGTTATGAAAAATGATTTTGGAATTGGTTCTATTATTTACACATACAGATGCAATTTAACAGCAGTGCTTTCAATATTTATTCATATTGGTATATGCATTCCCTGTTAGTATCTCAGTACTGTGAGTCTAACATTCTCAAATGAGCCCATGGGCATATCAGTAGGTAAGACTACAGACAGCCAGCTCCAGGAGGCAGACTGCACTGAACTGATACTGTGGAAGAGACCTTTCAATCTTTAGAAACCAGTGGACATTCCTACCTCTTTTCCTTACCATTATTGCCCCAACTACCTACTTGATGCAAAGTTAAAAGAAAGAATTGTTAAGTGGGCAGTCGCAAAAATGGACAAATAAAGGACTACATGGTGTCAAAGGTCAAGATATACTTCTGGGTTCTTCTTCTTCTTCCTACAACGTTTTTTTAATCTCATTTCCCTCAAGTAGAACTTTGAAAGGATTCTCTGACTCTCTCATGATTTGTTTTCTGCAAAGCAACCCTGTCTTTCCTTGATAATAACCAGCAGTCATGTGGAAAGCTGACAGAATACATACATAAAGAACGGGTACAGTAGACTGGAGAAAGGAATGGCTACTAAAGACTTCAAAATCTCTCATGAAAGTATACGAGTTAGAAAAACTGGTTAACAGTGGTAAAATTGTTTAATAATATGCAAAGTGCATGGTATCAAGTTGTTAAAACATCAAATACTGAAGAACGTGTAAGCAGCCTGTCATAGTCCCTTCACCTCACAGAAGTTTGGGGGGGGGGTTTCTTCGCTTTGGTTCTAAATACTAACTGTTGTCTTGGTACCCAAAACTCCAAAAAGTATTAGGGATTTATTAGGTTTGTTTCTAATTCTTTAATTGAAAAAGAAACTCACTAGCTAACAATCTGGCTCCTTTCAGCTGACAGGTCTACATAGTTTATGGGATCATATGAGGTTACTAGGCTAATGGCCCTAGGGCCCTTATAAGCCTAGCCAAGCTCATCCCATGTTCCCAAGAGTGTCTGGTTCAAGCAGACACTAAAATCAGCACCTGATGCCCCTGTTCAAGAGGGAAGCAAGTGTTTAGATATGGTCTTAGGGGGTTTGCCAGCATTTTGAAAATAGTTCTTCTTGACTCACTAATAAATGTCTGATTTGTCACCAAAAGATATTTTATTTCTTTCTGTATTTATTTTATATCTAAGTAGTCCACAGCAAAAGCCCATATTCTGCCATGTCCTATTGCAAAAGGAAAAATTGGGGGTGCTGCTGAATCATGATGAAGATGGCCACCTAGGGTAGGAACACACTGTTGGCTGCTGTCCACAAGTGCATTATGATAGTAATGTGATGGTGATTTAAAGCTTGTTGAAAGGGAATAGACATTGGAGAAGTCAGTGCTAATTATAGTGAAGAAAAATGTGTCAGCGAGCAAAGGATGGAGGCAAAGACTGATGAAAGTTTGATACAGTTACAGAGCCTGATTGTAGATTTCAATTTTTAGTTATAGAAATGAGAGTACAATTGAATATGAAAATTAGGAATGGTGGGATAGTCGAAGCTATTCAACATTTAAAGAGGGAAAATCAGGATGACATATCCACAAGGGTTTTATACAATGGTAGGACTACAGATTGTGGAAATGTTGGCAGCAGCATTCAATGATATTTTTAGATAATGGTGCACTATCATCTCGATATATGAAGCTATGGTGACTGTATTGCATAAAGGGAAGAGGGAGATGATGGGCACAGGAAACTACAAGCTTAGTTCTTTGTGCAATGTTGATACAAACAATTTTGCAAAGAATATTAAGCAAAAAAACTGGAAAGCTGATTGCTAGGGATTATGGGACTGGAGTAGAACAGTAACTTGCTTGGGGTATTGACACATTAGCAATATTTTGGTAAATTTGGGGTAAGTTTGGTTAGGCTTAAAATAGATATTGGCTTGATGGCCTAGTAACCACCTATGAACCTATGCACAGGCAGAATTTGTTTATGGGACATCCACAGTAAACCACTGAAGGACCTTACTGAAGTTGGTAAAAATGGGCAGAATTAAAGAGGAGGGCAAAGCAAATTGGTTTTCATGGCCATCCAAAAGGCATTTACTGGTATAGTATGATTTATTTTACTTGCTGTATTAAAACAGGCTGTAGGAGAGGAGAGATGATACAAGAGAATGCAGGCCCTGTATAAAAGACAGTAGATGAGATTGTTAGTTAATGAGGGGAGATTGCAGAATGTAGTTGGGGAAGAGGGACTAGGCAGGGATGCTCACTTTCTCCAAGTTTGTTTCTAATGGGAATAGAGAGCCTTGTACAGAGAATTGTTGAGTTTTATTGGAAATCAGGGAAGAGATTAAGGGGAAAAAATAGTGTGCATTGTTTTGTGAATAATGGCATGATATGGTTATATGAAGTGAATAGGCAAGCTACATTTGATTTTTTTTTAATATTTTTGAAGTCTGGAAGGAAGTTAGGTTTCAAATTCCATTCAAAAAAGTTAGTGGTACTATTATCGACAGGAGTTCAATGGGAAGAGGGGTATAGCTAGCATTGTCTGAGAGAAGGGCTAAGTATTTAGGTCCAAAGGTTTATGGGGCAGTGGAACAGAGTAGAAGAAGAAACTGAGAGTAAATAAAGAAAAGGTAAAAGAGATTAGGAAAAGAAACTGGAAAGAAGAGACACAAAGGGCAATAAAATGCTTGGATCTGATGCCAGAGGGAACATTTACATTAAGAGGAAGGATAGATGTGGCTGGATACTATTGTATCCTATACATGTACACTTCAGTTAAACGTCAGTAGTTTGACAAACAAACTTTGGCAGCAAATTGAAACCCTAACTCTTGCATTTGATGATATAAAAGCTGATTAACTTTTCTTGAGATTGTTAAAATACCACAATTGGGGAATATGCCCTGTTCCAGTGTTATCAGTGGGTGTGTGGGGTGCAGGGGCAGAAGATTTTGCCCAGTGCAATAACATTGTTTTTAATTTGCATCCTCTGCGGTTATGTCTCAGAGCATGCACAGTGAACTGTCATTTTTTTATCAGCCTCGTTTCTCAGCATATTGGTTATCAATCTACTGAAGTATCAGTTAACTTCAGTAGATTCCTATATATGTAACTGTAATGTATATCTTATATGGATCCCTAACAGTTTATTGAAGTTTCAAAACTTCGAAGATCATATGGCTGAGACCATAAGTTCGAAGTTTTGAAACTTCAAACACTTTGTATTGAGATTGCCGTACAGCGCAAACTTGGGATTTGCCATTTTTCTCACTGTAGTGCGATCTTGGAGTTAGTATATTTAATTAGCAGGGGGTGTGGGGGGTGCAGGGTGGCTTGCCCCCTGCAAAATATATACACATGTGTGTGTGTGTGTGTGTGTGTGTGTGTGTGTGTGTGTGTGTGTGTGTGTGTGTGTGTGTGTGTGTGTGTGTGTGTGTTTGTGTGTGTGTGTAATACACTCAAAATATCTAAGGCTCAAAAGTTCATGGTGCAAAATATTGAACCTCAAAAGAGTGGGGGGAAACAGCTTCTTTGCAGGATGGCGAATCCCTCACCTGTACTCCTATGTTAAATCATCAAACGCTTAAAAAAATGAACAATGATTTATCAAACCCATGTAAGCGAAAGCTTACAATCTTGAATGTTTAGAACAGAGATTTTTTTCCAAGGGAAAAAAAAAAACGATGTTCCACAAAACAAAACAAAACAAAAAAATTTTAAAACATTGCATAAAGTGGGGGCTTCGCCCACCCACACCCCCGTACTTAAATATACCAACTCTGAGATCGCACTACAGTGACAAAAATGGCAAAGTAATGTAAGCAGCCAAGTGATTTCTTTCCCAGGGAAAGAATTCGTTTATATGCCATTTCACTATTTTACCTTTTCGTGCTTTCAAGTTCGATCAAGAGACATTCAAAATAATGCGTCTTCAATCATTTAATAGGAACCCTCCTACATATATATGAGTTTATATTAAAATGTCATCTCACCGTAAGGTCAAGCATGTGAAAATGAAGTACATGATCACAAAACCTTAAGTTTGAGACTCATAAGATTAAATAGAAAAACACTATGAGTCAAAACATTGAGGAATATATGACAGCATGAGGCACACACTTTGTATCTATAGACAATACATTAGTCTAAATGTATGTATACTTGTCCCACAAAGACCACAATGACATGTAGCTCTCTAGTATGCATTGTCAGGTATGTGTATAGGTAGTCCCCACTCTCAAATGTATCAATGCAAAAGGACAGCAAGTATATAAAATCATTATACAAACATAGCATAATGTTACTAGTACCATTAACAGCATCATATGAGTAGGAATCATCAGAGGATAAAATAACCAAAAACAAAGATATAACATGGATACTTACCACTAAGTGAATTCTGTCCATCGTTTAATGTTCTATGCTAAACATTAACTTAATAACACCTTATAAAAGCCATAGTGATGGCATCACCTAATGTACATCAGGAAACACTATCTCATGATGGCAGATGCTCAGCAGCATGTGTCCAGCTCAGTAGGACCCATTCACCAAATCACCATGTTTCAGAAAGGTAAACAAAGACTTAAAATTTATGGGTTACATATACAATCTTCAGAGGACAGATAGGTCCACAAAATACTGGACATGTAAAATGAAATTAAGAGAGAACTGTGAAGGGTGGGGCTGTAACTATATGTATAAGGCAGATAGTGAGGAATTACCAAGTCCATGAAACACCATCATGCTAGTGACCCATGTGAGGTTAAGTGGCATGAAGCATGCCATGCACTTAAGAAAAGGGCATCACTATCACGTGACACTCCATGTCTGATTGTTGATTATGCAGTCCAGGGAAATTACCCTACAGTGTGCAGCATTTCTTTTGAGTAGAAAAGCATTATTACAGCAGATGAATCAAGTAAGGAGAGAATGCCTTTTAACAATGACTGGTAGGTATATACCATTAGAGTCAATAAATACTGCTGACTACCCATTTAAAAGTGGTTACTTCACAAAAAGAAAGATGTATGATAGAGTGAAAATCATGTGTCAGTGTTCTCCAGAACAATCCATAATGACCTGAGTAGGGCAACTATTTGGCTTAAAGATGGCACCTTCTTATTTAAATGCACTGTATGTTGACAACTATATAATATCCACAGATTTGTGACATATTCTGGATGCACTAAAACAGCACCTTTAGTTCATTGCCTTATGACTAGGAATTCTCATCACTCCTACAACTTAACATGGCAATGTATTTTTGATTTGTTGCAGAGCTGTGATTTAACAACAAATGTAAAATAAATTGTGTTATTTTAAAATAGCAGCTATTAAGAGGATGAACACAAATATAAATGATGCTACTTCAAAAGGTTGCCTGTTCCATTTTGCACAGAATGTGTGGAGAAAAGTCTAGAATGTAGGACTGTTAATACTGTACGGGAGGTCTGTTAATTTTCATATGTCTGTAAAAAAACTGATTGCCCTAGCATTTTTGAGGGAGAAAGAAGTACTACCAACATTTGCACCTCTAAGGGAAACACTCCCTGTTTAAGGAAAAGAGTTGCTATGTTACTTTACCGTCTGGTATGTGTTAGGCAAGCCCAGCAATTTGCACACCAGAACAGTTACATGTGCATGTTTCCCATCACTCTTCCCCTGTAGACTTCTGGGATATCTCTATCTTAAATCTGTTATGTTTACCACGTATCAAGAATGCTGTGGAAGCACGGAACAGATGTATAAGTTGCTTACCTGATTTACCTTCTGTCATATCTGGGCTTACTTGAAAGCTAAACAGAGTGGATGAATTATACATCCATATGCACACACTGGTTGTCATCCATCTCCCAAGCCTTTTAAATTAAGGCACAGACAGTTTTTTTGCATGTGCTGCAAACAAAGCTGAATATGACGTGTAAAGCTTCCTTAAGGCTGTCACTGTCATGCTGAAGATGTAAGTGTGCTAAAATGTCCTTATGTGTTGTACACAGTTGTTAGCCATTATGTTCAAGCACTTCAAATATGTTTTGTTTGGAGTATAGCATACATATGTTTCCTGAGTATGCTTTTGAAGTGATATCATCTAGGTGAAGATATTGAATGAAAGTTGTTCTTGTCCTGAATATGAAATGTCTGACGGTAAATATTTCTGACTTCATAGTATTATGAAGTGTTATGTTTAGAAGCATTTACATCTTTTGTTACTTTCATTGCACATTGTATTCCTATCCTGAACTATAAGGTTTAGTCACTTGCTACTTGCTATGCTGTTATATTTTTATTTTATGATTCTCAAACTTAAGGGTTTGTGATTATGTACAC
>NC_056744.1:1283338799-1283466299 GCF_019279795.1 Protopterus annectens | reverse complement strand
ATGGTATATGGAAGTTAAGTATACGTTGTGTAAAAGAGGACATGATGTGCTAGACACACTATACAATTTCAGGACAGAAAATGCAGAACATATTGTAAAATTTAAAGACAAAAGTATGTTTAACACTCTCTAAAGGATAATGTCATATTTGGGTTTAAAGCATAGATATTTAATTATATTCCATGCTTTGTATGTGATGTGCAGAAATCAGCATCTTTACTATAAATTATACAAGCAGTATTTGTCAAACAGTAGAGAAGAGTTACAGTGACTGAGGTTGGAAAGATAGTGGAAGAAATGAAAAGGGAAAGATATAAGGAGTTTTAGATGAGTAAGAAGTAACAGTGGGTAAGTGGATATTTGAGGAGAGAGATGGGGAGTAGAGACTGAGTAGAGAGATGGTGATATAAAAAAGAGAGAAGGTGAGTGGGTGTTAAGTGTTAAAGTGGGGAGGTAATGAGGGCTAAAGGAAGCAGACAGAAGTTTGCATGGGATAAGTTTGGTGGGTTAGTACACGTGCAGATCTAGAGACTGAGTAGATGAGATTTTAGATGATGCACATACACATATATATCATAGGATCATAGGAAATTACTAGGCTATCGACCAGAGGTCATTTTAAGCCTAGCTGTTTCATTCCAATGTAATACCATAGAAATGCTAGTCAGCAACCAGGATTGCATTTAGTGATGACTGCCCATGTCCAGGATGGTTGTGAATGCTATCACGGTGTCCCATACTTTCATCCAGGTTCCTCTTGAATAGTGTCATAGAGGTGCTCTGTTTCACATGAATTGGTATCCTGTTCCAAAGATGTAGCAGTCACTGGGAAATAAACCTGTCCCTCCAGCATGTCCTGTTTAAGTTGCAGACTATATTTATGTCCCTGGAATGGGTAGCTCTAGTCCCGTTTCATTTACAGATATGCAGCAAGTTCATTAGGTTTGGGTCTTGGACTGCTCTGTAGGCCAGGCATAATTCTTCTTTAAGAAGTTTATATGATACCTAGTATAGTGACACGGACTTTAGTCCATCTGTGTAAGGCACATGCTGGACCCCCTTGATCTTCTTTGTTATTTATTTTTTTTATTTATTTTACATTTGTTAACCAGGGGTGTCTGACTGAGCCGTAAAGGCCCTTTTTCAGCAAAGGCCTGGGGAGAAAAGCACCACAAAGAAAAATTACAGACACATTTAGTTATTTAGACATGATCAGTATACACACAAATTACAAGGGACATGTTTTCACAGTAGTATGTGGTACATAAACAGTTACAGTGGAGAGAACAAACAAAAAAAAAATAATTTTAAAAATAAGGGTAATTAATAGACTTGTGGTGCACAGCTGAAATTTGGAACATAGGTAGAATACATACATAGTACACAGAAACCTTTGAGGTCTCTCTAAGTGCTGCAGGTGCTTAATACAGTACATGCCAAATGGGGCGCTATACTCAATTATGGGCCACATAAGTGCCGAGTATAGGGGGGGGTTATAACTTCTTTTGTTCTTGAGGCAATGCCTTTACTAAGCAAGTGTGCTGTGTAGAAAGCTTTCTTTACTACAGTAGACACATGGTGGTCAAAATTAGGGTCGCACTCAACTTGTGATCTCAGGTCTCTTACCACTTCATGGGTGCTTATGGTATTCTTGTTGACTTGATAGTGTAAAGGGAATTATGATACATTTCTTTGCAATCAGTTTGAGACCATGACTAATACACCAGTCATCGGTCTGTGTGAGACCCTCCTGGACTATACTGACATCATTTGGGGATTCAATGATTTCACCTAGTTTGTAGTCGTCTGCAAACGTTGTCAGCCACAACCCTTTAGTTTTGACCTGAACTTCTGAGAAGTATATACCCAACAGTAGGGGGCCAGCACTGACCCCTGTGGCACCCCACTGGTAACAGGTCCACTGGCTGATGTGGAGTCACCCACTTAGATAGTGTGTGTCCAGTTTGTGACCCAGTTGGCAACCCATCTTACAACGAAGGGGTTTACATTCAGATTTCTAAGTTTATGGTAATGTGTGAATGTGGGATTGTGTTGAAAGCCTTTGCCAATTCAAGGTATGCTGTGTGTACAGATTTCCCTCATCAGTGGCCTTGTTCACACTTTCAAAGAAATCCACCATATTTATCAGGCAGGATCTGCCCTTCATAAAGCTGAATTGGGTAGGATTCAGGGTTTGGAGGTAACCTATGTCTTTATTTATAAGGTCCATAACGATATGTTCTATGGCTTCACTGATGACGCTGGTCAGGTTTATGGGTCTATAATTCTCCAGGTCTGTTGCTAGGCCACCTTTGTGGAGGGGGATAACTGTAGCTGATCTCCATTCCACAGGAACAAAACCCGTGGTTGCGCTATGATTGAAAAGGGTACTTGGTGATGCTAGTTCATGTTTTAGCATGTTTAGAAGACAGACTGGGATGTTGTCTGGTACCATAGAAGCTGTATTTGTGCCTTGGGCAGGGCTTTGAGGACCTGCTCCTCAGATATGTAGGTTGGACGGGGATGGGGGAAGGTTTGTTGTATGTTAGGAGGGGATAAGGAAGTGAAATTTTCACCAGACCTATCCACAAGCAGGTTTGCTATCTCTGTGGGGTCAGTGTGTGTGATACCATTGGCCACTAGTTCTAAACATGCTTAGGTCCTACCCTTTAGGTTACATATATAGCTGTAAAAGGACTTATGGTTACCCTTGGCTGTACTTGCTAAGTTTCTCTCAAAGGAGCCCTTGGAGAATTTGACAAGTTGTCTTACTTGCCTGTTGAGGCAGAGGAGGGTGCTTTTCCATTGTTGGGGCCTTGCCTTTGTTTTCTTGGACAGCAACATTTTGTATTTATTGTAAAGTTTGTTGATGCTGGATGTCCACCATGGCAGCTTGTTTTTACATGGGGCTCTGGCTTTGTTTCTTTCAAGTACAGCTGAGTGTATACATTTATGCAAGCAATTGTACAGGATTTTAGTGTAAGCTTCTGCGTAGTTACCACTTCCAGCATGGGGTGGGGCTTGGAATGCATTTATACCTTTACCTAGAAGGGTATATTTTGCCTTGGTGAAGTTTTTTAGTCTGATTTTACCCTTTGTGAGATCTGGTGTTGATGCCAGCTCAAAGGTGACTGATTTGTGATCAGTTTTAACTAATGAGGGTCCAACAGTTACAGGAGTGCACCTGTTTGACATCTTGGTGAGGACCAGATCTAGAATGTTTGTTTCTGTTATTGGAGTATGGACAATTTGTTCTAGGGCATTTGAATTACCAAAGTCAGGGAACTTTTGTGCTAGCGAGTTAGGGTTAGCATAGGTTTCCCAGTTGATGGTGGGATAACTGAAATCCCCCATGACCAGTGTGTTCGGTAACATTTGGATTGTCTCCAGCTCACAATAAAAGTGATATGTGGATAAAATTGGAGATAGGGAAAGTAATGAACAAGATTAAAAGCTGTGGAAGAGAATCAGCAGACTTGGGTAGAGAAATACATGCTATTTCTGGAAACATTTTTTCAGTATAGAAAGATCATTTTGACAGAAACATCCATTAACTAGGCTAGGGGTGGAGCAGCTAGGCAGGCACATTTTGGAACTCAGTGTACAATTCCAAGCATACTAGCTGCAGTCCTATATCGTCAGTGAAAGGTCAATATGTTGATGTACCAGCACAGTACAGCTTGCACACATATAGAAGTTTTGCTTCAGGAAATTAATTAAAAAAATAAATAAAAAAAAAGAGAAAAGATGGTGAAAGCATTCTCTAGGTGTGCTAAAAGTTTATTCCATAACTGAGTGCAAAGTATTTGAAAATACATGCTACGGAACTTTGCTCGGGGCATTTGGGAACAGAGTGGAGAAGAGGGAAGGGGAATTTAAATAAAGTCTGGTAGTTAAGACAGACGAGTTTAGAGGGCAAAGGATGATGGGTATAATTAAAGGATGGGAGAAGGTAGGGGCTGGGAAATTTAAGGAGATTAAGGAAATACAGGGCTAATATGGAGTGTGTGAGGGAAACTTGCTGTTGTATAGGTGGCTGGTTAAAAGAATAATGAAAAAAATGAAGGAATGAGGGAACTGTGACTAGAGAGTCTGAGAAATCATATAAAGGCAAGGTAAACATGGATTGGATAGATAGCTGTAAGGTGAAAATGAGTTTATTTTATAGGATCATGGAGGCAGATACACTGTAAGATGTATGGACTATACATGGGAATTGATGCCGACAGAGTTTATAGTCATTTAAAAAAAACTCAATTATGCCACTAAAACAAGAGGGCAATAAAAGAAAGTCATATAGAACAAAGGATCATTTGTTGTTAAATAAAGTCATAGTGGAGAACTGTAAAAAGTGGAAGAATCTAAGTATGACATGGATTGACTACAAAAAAGCATTTGATAGTATCCCACATTCATGGATAAAAGAGTGCTTAGAAGTGTAGAAGATATACCCTACACTAATCGACTACATTACAGTGATCATGAAACAGTGGCAGACCACTTTGCAATTAAGTCATGATAAAGGGCAAATTATTATCCCAGGGATAAAAATTCAAAGGGTGATATTCCAGGGTGACTCTTTGTCACTGCTGCTGTTCTGCTTTGCCCTTTACCCATTAAGCTGTCTACTAAACAGCTTAGGCCATTGCTATAATCTGGCTCCTAGAAAACAACAAAGTGCAAAGACTTCTCACCTCCTCTTTTGTTGATGATTTAAAACTATATAGTGCACCAGATGAGGAACTGAAAGCACAACTGCAAGTTGTCAAAACTTTTTCAGATGATGTAAGAATGTCATTTGGTTGATGATTTAAAACTATATAGTGCATCAGATGAGGAACTGAAAGCACAACTGCAAGTTGTCAAAACTTTTTCAGATGATATAAGAATGTCATCTGGTCTTGATGTACAAAAGCAACCTTTAAAGCAGGAAAACTGCAACACAAGGAAAACATCAGTTTGGGACAATAACGTGATATAAAAGAACTTGAGCAAGAAGGAGTGTATTAATATTTGGGTATAGATGAAAGATCAACAATAAAACACAAACAAATGTAAATAAAACTTTGTAAGGAATCCTTCAAAATACTTACCCCATGATTCAGCAAACCTCTGTGAAAGAATAGTTTATTCTTGCATGGAAGGGACCGTTCTCATGCAGCATGGCAGTGCACCATGCATATTCATGAAGGCATACTTCCATGCTCTAATACGGACACAGTTCTGTGTATGAGCACAGGCATTGTGTCTGAGAGCAGTGCTCTCACAATACACATGTCCACTGCACTCCATAATTGCCATACCGCAATGTAAAGGTAGCAAGAGTGTCCATGGACACCATTACCTCTCAACCTCAAAATAAATCTGGACAAAGCCATAAAAAACAAGGGACCAGTAGGGACAAATGTGAGATATTGCTCACACAAACTTATAAAGTCAATAGAATGACAGGCATTGCATTAGCATGAATTTTCCAAAGTGTAGAAAGTGTAAAACTCAAATGTCTGTCATTATTTTCCAACTGCAGTCTTTAATGCTTTGCCACTAATCTGCCAGAAAGCCACAATTGTATGAAAAATGGACCAAAAATATAAGGCAGAAATCTGGACATTCTGTGAAAATCTGTACAGTTGAGAGGTATGGCCGACACTGTTACTGTCTGTGGAGCATAACTCTCAAATGCAAAGCCTGTCATGTCATCACTATTTGAAAAGCACAGCCCCCCACAGATAATATTGCAGAAAGCAATGTGCATACCCCTACTTTAAAAAATGAAAACACATCTGTTCACATTTTTTTTCAGTCCGCAATAAAGTTTAAGTGTAGCTGAGTGGGTGTGCACATCATGCAGCTCTGCTCAGCCTAGCTTACACATCACAAGGAGCTAAATAGAAATATACTCCAAAAAGTAGCAATGCAGAAATAGCAAAGTGGTTAAAGTGTCCGCTTTGCAAATGGTTGTTCCTGCTTCAGTCCCCACTGAAGCCAATTCGAATTTTGCATGTGAAAGCAGTACATATTTTTTTTTTATAATTAGCAAGTAAATAACATATATTTGTTAACCAGAGTAGTGTAGTAGGTCCAGATATGAAGTGTCAGTGTAATAAAGTTGTGAAACCCCCACATAAACACAAGTGCCCCATACAGTATAGTCGCACAAGAATAAATGTAATGAAAGCACATAGGGGGGTGTCAGGGAAGGTAAACAAAATTACAACATGTCAGGAATGATGAATCAATCCCATATCGCTTAATTCACAGCTATGCTTAATGGGTGTAAGCATTGCTTAAATATGAATGGTAAGCAATGAGTAGCCCAGCTAAGCGGATTTGCCCATTGGTAAGCAGTGCTGAACCTATCCCTTTAAGCACTGCCAACCTTAGCTTAGCAGGTTTGCCCATAGGTTAGCTTAGCTCAGCATATTCAAAACCATCCAATCACTGCAAAGGGTGGGAAACTGGCCATATTTAAACCTTGCAGGTGGGAATACAGCTCATAACCAGTTGTAGTGCTCACTGAACAAGGTATGGCTGGTGTTGGAGAGGGTATGCACTTGCAGGTGCAGCGCTGTGGCATACAGGAGTCCAATGTCATGGTAGGACTCCTTGTTAAAAACCATGACATGAGACTGCTGCAGGACCAGTACCGGGGCTCCCAGTACAAAGCAGAAGCCTGGGAATGTCTTGCCTGCAATCTCACCACTGCTACTGGCATCCCTTGGACTGCTGAGCAGGTCCAGCACCACTATGCTGACTTGAAGCGGAAGAAGAGGGAGCTCTTGGACCAGTGGGTCCAAGAAGCATGGCAGAGGGTTGATGTCCCAGGCATATGTAAGTATTCATATTAATAACTGTTTAACAAAGTCCTGCCTGTGTATGTCATGGATAGGTATGCATAAATATTTCTCTATCTTCTTTACAGCTCCAGCTGAGCGGGCTGTGAACCAGAAAGCCCATGCAAGCAGGTTGCAAAGGCTGCATCACGAGGCTGGTGAGTAACAATCTAGGTTGTAGTATTCATAACAAATAAATATAAAGGAATAGAATGTCACTTGGCAGTATTAAAAATGGGTATGGTTTGTACTGAATAAACTAGACAATATTACAGTAATAGTCTCATATAGGTTATATATAAATACAACTGTAACTGCCTGTCAATAAAATTCAGAACTCTGGACTGGTTGTGTTTAGTCTGGTATTGTATGAATTGAAATGTGTACAGGTTATGCACAGCAACTATAGCTCTGAAAGCATTAAACAATCAAGTCTCATCTGACAAAGTTAGTGCCTCTGTAAGACATGAGATTAACTGATATGAAATGTTTTATGCACCAAGATCTGATATCTGAATAGTAACGTGTTAACCACTGTTTTCCACACTGTGCAATGTCAAAAGGTATGTATAGGAATGTATGTATAAGGATGTTGTAATTACAAGGTCAGATTGTACAACCAAGAGAGAATGAGACAGAAAGCATTCAAGAAAAAAAACAGCAGTTTCTCAATAGCTCATTCTGAAGAACTACAAACTTGTATTTTTAGCAGAAACAGACACTGTTCGAACTCCAGGAGTGGTAGTAAGCTGTATGCATAATTTCAACTGGGATTTTGTGAATATGTGCAGAAAAAGTCAGGTAGTGTTAACATAAATTAACTACACAGGTCTTCCAGGTAAGAGAAGGTATAAAGTAGCTATAAGAAGGCTGTAGTTATACTGTGTCTAACACCCAAGGTCCAACCTCAAGGCTGCAAATGACAGCAAGATAAGTACATACACCCAGTGGCCTCCCCCAAGAAATGTTCGAAAGTGTCATGCTGTCCCAGCTACCAGTCCCTGCTACCAACAACCAGGGTGACCGATAGAAATTAAGACAGAGTATGGCAGCACACACACACACACACACACACACACACACACACACACACACACACACACACACACACACACACACACACACACACACACACTATGACTGCACATAGGTAACCCTGACTATGTGAATATGGGTAGAAGCAGTCAAGCAGTGTTAACAAAAATTTCCTCCACAGGTATTCCAGGTAAGAGAAGGTATAAAGTAACAATAAGAAGGCTGTAATTATACAATGTGTACCACTGCCCAACACAAGGCCATAGGTTGTTGTAATAATACCTATAGAGTAATGATTAGAGCAATGATCATTAAAGCTGTGACCACTTCAAGAATCTACATTTGTTAATTGACATCTCTCTCTCTCCCCCACCTTATCTTCACCAAAAATATAAACACATACATGAATGGGTATGTTTTCCACCAAACCTACCATTGGGAGATGTGTCCTATTGTTCTACAAATGTTGAAATATATTCCAATTAATGTTCCCTGTTCAGATACTATCATTGGTGGCCTATTGCTATCAATGTAACCTGCATGCCAGTGTAATGCCCACTGTGGTTCCATTTATGCATGTGTTCTGTTTGCTATACAAATGTTATAAATCTGTTGTTTTTGGTTAATGGGAATACTCATGTATGCTGTTATAACTAATCCTGGAATGTGTTTACCATTACTAACCAACATATGTTCTAAAACTGCAACACCATAGCACATCTGGGAAGGCCGATCCTGGCGGATCTGTCTCTCCCACCTAATCTGGCCGTGGCACCGGGCCCTAGCATGTCTGGGACGCACCCCAGGACCTCCTCATCCACTGCTCCAGTGCACCACCTTCAGGTGGAACCGCCTTAGGGGATAGGGTTCACCCCCCCCCCCAGCTGCAGGCACGGACAGGATCCTGTCACCCAAAGCCAGGTCTGGGGTCTGGTGCATAGTGAGCTCTGCAGAGAATTGTGAGATCTGCTCCACCAGTTTGAGCACCTTTAGAGGATCAGCCTGCCTCTCCTGCTCAGCCCCCAGCACAGCCACCTTTGGGACCATGAAGGTGCAGTGGTGACTGCCCATGGGTGGAGAACTCAATCCCACTGTATCCATTTGGGGGCTCGTGGGCTTCTGATTACCAAACACCCCTCCCCGTCCAAGGTGTTTACTCCATGTGTAATATACTGCCCCTGTATGCTGTCTTGTCTGTCTTGTCTGTCTTGTCTGTCTTCCTACTCACCCTACCTCCCCAAATATACCTACTATCCTTCCCCAACATCTCACTCTCACTTCTTTTTCTTTAGGCTGTTCCCATTAGTGTCATCATAGCAGATCATCTGTTTCCATTTCTTCCTGTCCTCTGTATCTTGCTCTGTCACACCAACCACCTGCATGTCCTCTCTCACCACACCCATAAACCTTATTGTAGGCCTCCCCCTTTTCCTCTTACTTGGCAGTTTCATCCTTAGCATCCTTTTCCCAATATACCCAGCATCCCTCCTCGGCACATGTCCAAACCAATGCAATCTCGCCTCTCCGGCTTTGTCTCCAAACTGTCCAACCTGGGCTGACCCTCTAATATACTTATTCCTAATCCTGTCTACCCTCCTCACACCCAGTGCAAATCTTAACATGTTTAACTCTGCCACATCCAGCTCTGACTCCTTCCTTTTTGTTAATGTCACTGCCTCCAACCCATATAACATAGCTGGTCTCACTACCCTCTTGTAGACCTTGCCTTTCACTCTTACTGGTACGCGTCTGTCACAAATCACTCCTGACACTCTTCTCCACCCACTCCACCCTGCCTGTACACTCTTATTCACCTCTCTTCCACACTCGCCATTACTCTGAACTGTTGATCCCAAGGATTTAAACTCATCCACCTTTGCCAACTCTACTCCCTGCATCCTCACCATTCCTCTACCCTCCCTTTCATTCACACACATATATTCTGTCTAAGTCCTGCTGACCTTCATTCCTTTTCTCTCTAGAGCATATATCCACCTCTTCAGGGTCTTATCAACCTGTTCCCTACTCTCACTACATATCAAAATGTCATCTACAAACATCATAGTCCACAGGGACTCCTGTCTGATCTCATTTGTCAACCTGTCCATCACCACTGCAAATAAGAAAGGGCTCAGAGCTGATCGTTGATGTAATCCCATCTCCACCTTAAACGCATTTGTCAATCTACTGCATATCTCAATGCTGTTACACTATCATTGTACATATCCTGTATCACTCTTAGATACTTCTCTGCCAGTCCAGACTTCCTCATACAATACCACAACTCCTCTCTAGGCACCCTGTCATATGCTTTCTCTAAGTCCACAAAGACACAATGCAACTCCTTCTGACCTTCTCTGTATTTCTCCATCATCACTCTCAGAGCAAACATCGCATCTGTAGTGCTCTTTCCTGGCATGAAACTATACTGCTGATCACTAATCATCACCTCCCTTCTTAACCTAGCCTCTACAACTCTTTCCCATAATTTCATGCTGTGACCGATCAATTTTATCCCTCTGTAGTTACTACAGCTCTGCACATCACCCTTATTCTTAAAAATTGGCACCAAAACACTCTCACCTTAAAAAAAAAAAAAGGACAATCTGTTCCCAAAAAAAAAATTGTCGTCCCATATGTAGCTGTCCATTTCGCACACGTGTCAACTGGACACATGTAATCTGGTCTAAATGGCTTCACAACACATTATTGTTGTCCTCACCCCTCTCTCAAGGGTTTGAGTGTCTAAATACACCTCCAAATTCAGTATATATGCACAGCTGTTGCTGTAGAAGAAATGGACAGCTATGGACCTTCCCTACACCCATCCTGCACATCCCTAGCTATCTTTCATATTGTTTTTCCCTCTTCGTGCCCCCTTTTTCACCACTGTTCTATCACATCTTTTTCTTTTCTTTTAAAGAAATTAGCATGGAGATGAATATGTGTGGACAAGTCTATACGTTATATATATATATATATATATATATATATATATATATATATATATATAGAGAGATACATCTACATTTATATCTACATATATGCATACACACACACACACACACACACACACACATATATATATATATATATATATATATATATATATATATATATGTGCATACATATATGTATACATAAATATACATAAATATATAACAGCTACAAACACATGCAATCTGAGAGTCATGCTGTTGCACCCTAGAAGTCTAAATCTGAAAATGCACTCACTGGAAGAACTTCTTTCAATGGGGAAAAATGACATCTGTTCTGTAACAGAGACGTGGTTTAAGGCAGCAGGAAGCACCCCTTCACTACCAGCCTATAATTCATTCCACACCTTTTGGCTGCAGAAACCGGACTGAAGCTCCAAAGGTGGTGGTATTTCCATATTCAGTAAGGATGCACACGTCCAGAGTGGTAGACCAACATTATGCATTACAGATCCAGCACGTGTAGCTAACATTGGGTAAGACAGTAGTTCAGATTGTAGCCTGCTATAGGTCTCCAAACATTTCCCAAGATCACACTCAGTTATGTAAAAAATCTCCATGGCAATACCAAGATTTGCTCTGAGCTACTAGACAATGGTACCTCATAAACTGAGCCAACAAATATTGCCAATATACTGGCTGACTTATTGAGTGCAAACTGTACACCCCCCAATGGACCAATCACAATCCCAGTACACTGCCAGGCACCCAGTATTACTGCTGCACAGGTTAAAACACCACTGTCCAAGGCCAATAATATAGCTTCTATGGGACCTGGCTGTGTTCTACATGAGCTACAGAGTGACCTGGTACCTCACCTGTGTGTCCTGTTCAAGCACAGCTTCACTTCAGGCTTTGTCCCTATGAAATTGTGCACTGCTACAGTCACCTCTCTCCACAAATGAGGTGCGACTGCAGACCCAGGGAAATACCACCCCAACCACCTGACAAGTCTGTTATGCAAAGCTATGGGATGCATCTTCATGCACCTAATAAACAGGGATATGGGAATCTGCAGACTCATGATCCCACACAGTTTACTTTTGTGAAGGGTAGGTCATATCTGCTCAATCAACCTGGTCAACTTCTTGGAGTCAGTCACCTGAGCTGTTGATGAAGGCAAGCTGGCACATACAGCCTACCTTGATCTGGCCAAAGCCTTTGATAACATTCCCCATTCAGGAGTCATGCAAACTCTCACTAAGCTAGGCATCAGCCCATATATCACTAGGTGAGTTGCAAATTTGGTCACAGATAGGACTCACAGTGTGGAAATTCCTGACTCCAAGTCAGATTGTTGAGCAGTCATAAGTGGAGCCCCACAAGGTTCTGTCCTGAGTCCTCTCATGTTTATCAACTTCTCTAAAGTCCATGCCAACATGAAGGGACTCTGGCTGACAACGTTTGCAGACAATTGCAAGTTGGGAGCTATTATTAACTACCCAAGTGATGTTGGCATCCTACTGAAAGGCCTCACTGAGACCAATGACTGGTGTCAGAGCCATGGCATTAAGCTCAATGTCAGAAAATATGTTGTCATCCCCTTTGGGGAAAACCCTTTTCCCATGAATTACCACATTGATGGTAGTCACCTGAACAAAGAAGGAGTAAGATATGTGAGTGCACAGGTTAACAGCAATGTCTCTTGACCACCACATTGCCACTGTGGTCACAAAGTCCTTCTGTGTGGCATATCTCAGTACTAATGCATTAGCATCTAGAAAGGAAAGAGGTCATTGTCCCCCTGTACTCTTCTTGACAGAGTGACACAGTTTGTTTCAACATACATATCCTGATGGATGTGAGGTAGGTAAATGAAATGTATGTCCTCATTTCCTGACAACAATCATATCATTACAGTGATTTTCCAGAGAAATAATAATAATCTGTAAAACAGACCAGAAGTATGAGCAATAAACCTGGACATCCTGAAACAATCCAGCCAGTTGACAGGTATGCTCAGAACCCCTTTCTGCAATGAATCTGGACCAAGGCTGACAAAGTGGTGGGTGGAATCCATGCAAAATTGGGATGTATCTAAAGTACTGGCATAGATAAGCTAACACAGTTGCTGTAGTAACACCCTCCTGTGTGCTCTAACATATATGTAGTGAAATAGCAGAAGTAAATGAATTAGGAAATCTGCTATAGGTAATTACACATGTATATGCAAATATATCAGGCACTACAGGGATGTAACAGCACTGACAAACAGACACCAGTGTGAAAGCGCATACCCACAACCAATATCACCACAGCTACAGTCACATACCAGTAAGTCAAGTAAACAATAGAGTATACGGACTGTGTGAACAAATACATCATTGTTTGCCACTCTCACACTAGCCCTACATATACAGTCCCAATTCTCAGTGTAGTCTGAATCCTGACCTTGGTACGGGACATGCCTCAGTCTGCCCCTACAAACACATACAGCAAATAGATCAGCAGAAACTGGAGCAGCATGCACAGTCAGATAAAGAAGGAACCATAACACTTACATCCACCCCCCTCCATACACAGCCCAAATAACATGTACACATGACATGTGTACACAGTCATGACAGTCTGTTAATAATGGACAGACATACACAGGCCTCACACATGTATAGTTCACCTCAGAATGTGCAGGCTCAGGACTCATATCTATGGCCTCTTCTCTGACATGTCTGTGGGTCTACTACATCACTGGGATGGTAGCAGGAATGAAGTCAAGAAATAATGATAATAAATACATCTATGCCTCATTGACATCTGTCTGGACAAAGCCTCACATCATTTGGGAACAGAGGCACAAACACAGGGGTAGAGTGGACATATTGCTGTCATACTTTGAGACAGTTGCAGATGTTACTGGGTTTGTTGTAACATCCTATATGAGGAATATGATGTCAGTAATACCAATAGATGTATTTACTGACTGCATTCCCCAGAGTCCACAACTGATTTACCAAGGACACCAACTGTCCGGGAAGAGACAAAACATAACAGGCAAACATGTGGCCAGTTTGTGGACAGCGTGCCAGTGGAGAGGTATGACAGAGACATATCAATGTCAGTCGTGAAGTCACTCACTAAATGCATGTCCACACAAACCCTGTCAATCTATCAATCCACCATGTTTATAACAGCACTGATTACATAGAATCTGTTCACAAATCTGGGGATATGTCCCCCATGTTGTTTGACTGTCTCCACATGTCCTGTCCTATGATGTATTGCCACCTACTTTATCTGAATCTGTAGCCTACCACCTCTGTAATGTCCCTCACACACGCAAGGAAAAGGGGCAAGGCCCACATTAAGGAATGTCCCATATGTCGGAACTAGCAGCAGTGTCCAGGCCCACAGCACAATACTATGTGGGCACCTACATAGTGGTATGGCCTTAGCAATACCTGGCATCTGCACATCTGTACAGAGGACAGACAGAAAGTAGATAGCCAACAGGTTATGTATTAGGATGAATGTTTTGAAATACAGAAACTAAAAGGTATGCCATTACTACATGACAGCACTTCTCAATGACATGTCCAAAAACATAGTAGTCTACAGTTTATATAAAAATATCAGATCAATATCCTATAGGATATACATATAAACATACAGCTCAAACACCAAGAACAAAATAGTCAGTACACAGAGTCCCAGCTTTGCATGCAGGGGTGTATGGTTCTAGTACTACAATCTGCAACCTACTTTTTCTTGGAAAAGCACTGTTAAAAGTACTAACATAATGATATAATATGTGTTAAACTACTTTTGTCAACCAGAGCATTGTACCTGGTGTAACATACAAGTGTGACTGCATATAACCTGGGATACTACCACGTATAAAACAAATACAAAGAAAAAAGGTTGTGGTACTACCCATGTATAAACAGGTGTCCCATACAGTATAGTCACACCCCTTGCTACTGTAATGGCAGCACATAGAAGCATGTTATGTACAGGGAATTAAATACATTTATTATAAATGTCATTACCCTGCTATTTTATCAGACTGAAATGTGATCACTGGTTACCAAGGCTAAGTTATGCTTAGCAGGTTTAAGCATTGCTTAAATGTAAATGCTAAGCAGATTTGCTCACTAGTAAGCAAAGCCTACACAGTGTAAGTGCCTATTCATTTAACCATATGTTAGCACTGCTTACTGTCGTGCAAACCCGTGCAGACACGCTTAAAGCTGCTCAAAACTGCCTTAATCAATCTGTATCCAACAGTCCTTGCTCTGCCTAGCAACAAAATAAGCAGCCCTTGCAGGTCGTGAATCCAGGATCGTACACACCATAGTCAAATCAATTTACCAGTAAGCCACCTCAGATCTATGGTTTTAGGATGTTTTCTTAAACATACCCTTCTTTACAGCCAGTTTACAATAGGGAAGAGACACTGTGCAATTAGGAAGGATTGGTATCTACAAATATATATATAATTATATATATATATATATATATATATATATATATATATATATATACCTGAAAAGAAACATATACATAGAAAGAGAGATAGATATGTATGGAGATACATATATGTGTATAAAAATATATAGATATATTACCAATAAATACTGAGATGTATAGATAGATATATATATATATATATATATATATATATAAATATATATATATATATATATATATATATATATATATATATATATATATATATATATATATATATATATATATATATATATATATATATATATATATATATATATATATATATATATATATATATATATATATATATATATATATATATATATATATATATATATATATATATATATATATATATATATATATATATATATATATATATATATATATATATATATGTGCATATATATATATATATATATATATATATATATATATATATATATATATATATATACATATTCCAAAATGCCCATAAAAACATGTGCTGCTGATAGACCACCCATAACTGGGGCAGCATGCACAGTTGGATACAAAAGGACCCATGACATCCATAGCTGCCCCCCTAACAATCCAAATAAATAAGGGAATAGTACACTGCTGCAAAATCATGATAGGCCATACACAATGGCCAGACATACAACAACCTCTTAGCAGAACAACTGAAAATGACTAAACATAGGAAAGAGAAATACAACCAGCCAGCAATTCATACATGTTTATTATACTCTGATGTCTTGGCCAAAGCCTTCAAGGAGTAAATCATTACAAGAAATACTTGCCTTAATCGCAAGAAGCAATTAACACTTAATTACATAATTAAATACACAACCTCCAATTACACTTCTCATTTAACCCCCTAAGGGATAAAGTAGCACATTTAATATCAATACATTGAATCTGTACATAACAATTGTCCTTTTATTAATGTTTCATCAAACTGAGGAACAGACTTTTTCCAAAACAGTACCTTGGAACCCACTATTGTCCCCATGGTGAAATTTATTCAAATGTACAGCTATATAAATGTCATCTTTCTTTTCAGTAATATTCTCACATGTTCTGACAGCTTAGTTTTAAAACATGTGTTACTCTCCCCCACATAAAATATGTTACAAGGGCATCTAAGAGCATTCTCTATACACCAACCTCTTGAATCAACATGTTTTCCAGCCCTTGCCCTCAGCAGGAATGACAGCACTAAATAATGATAGACCATTATACCTATCAACCTCCTACTGTATGACATCTGGACAAAGCCTGACATAATTGGTAGACAGAGGCCCAAATACATGGCCATACTTGAAATATTGCTGTTATACACTGAGAAAGTTGATGATGTTACAGGGTTTGTTGTAACATATCTTTTCTGATGGGTATAAAGTCAGGAAAACAAATGGATGTTAGCATCTACAGATTGCTATCCCCAGAGTATGCTACTGATTTGCCAAGGACAACGCTTGTCTGGGGAACAGACCAAACATAAGAGGCTAAGCTGTGGCCATTATGTAGATGGCCCTACAGTTGAGAGCTATGCAGAGACAGAACTTTATCAGACTGAAACCCATGCAGAAGTAGCATGTACAGACAAACCCTATTAAACTATCAGTATTCTAAACATATAACAGCAATACTTACATTCTGCCCCTAAGTCTTGAACCTTCTCCACCATTTAGTTGGCTTGTCGCCACAAGTCTTGTTCTAAGAGGTAGTAGCTCACACAACTCCAGCATGTCTTCCTCACAAGTAAGGGAAAGGGACAACGTCCACATGGTGTACTCAATTATAGGAGTGTGTTGCCATGACATTGGGTATTCGAAGTACTACACAGCTCCTCTGCATGCAATTAGCAATTGGGGAACAACAATAAGTGCACAGGCCATCACCTGGTCATGAGCATCACCTACAAAAGCCATGCTGCCACCTCTTCAAACCAGCTCTATCCCTGTAGTGCACAGAGAGAGAGAGAGAGAGAGAAAGAAAACAAATAAAATATAAACTGGAAAAGAGAAGAAAAAAAAGGTAAGTGGAAAATATAAGCGTGTAATTGAATGTAGTACTTGGCTTGTAATAATGGGAAATATGATTTGCAAGAATATATGTCCCAACAAAACTTGCTGTACTAATGTCCTGCTGAACAGCTGCTATGGCCATAGCATCTGGCCATCTCTGCAGTGGGAGAGATCACAGCCATACCTCTCAACTGTACAGATCTTCACAGAATGTCCAAATTTGCCCAGCATAGTTTTTTGTCTGTTCCTCCTGAAATCTGTACTTTTCTGGCAAATAGCTAAGGATTGAAATCATCAAGTAATGACAAACACTTGAATTTAAGACTCCATATCCTTAAGAATAATCATGGTAATGCAAAATGTATCATTCTACAAACTTCCTAAGTTTGTAACAGGAATATTTAAAGTCTGTCCCTATTTATCCCCCCATCATTTTAGGCTTTGTCCAGATGTGATGCTCTAAGAGGTTGTGAGGTAGGATCACAGCTCAGGACCCTGACTCCCCCTGGGAAAGGACAACTAACATATGACAACCACTGGTGTGTCTGTCAAACAGTTGTGACTATGCCACTGCTAGGCCAGTTAATGGGATATTGTCCAGGTCCATATGCTACCTGTGAATATGAGTACGATACATGTTTGTCTTGTAAAGTTAAGAGACCTGTATAGGGCATATGCATAGTAAACTACTGTTGCAGACATGTGTGTTGAACTGCATATGATATATTGAATTAATAACATTCAACTGTACAGTGTTCTGCTGGACATTAAGCACATATGTGACTGATATCTGTAGTCACATACACGTATACCTGTGTTATGTCAGCCAAACCACTGGCAAGTCTGTGAGCAATGACAATGTAACATGATAGCCTACATATGACTGTTGGACATATTCCCGGTTATCACAGTGATGTCAAAGCCTACTGTGCAATCAACTTACTAATATATTGTGCAGCTATATTAATACAGTACCAGTACTGATGTCCCTTTTGTCACCCATTTATGTGTGCCATTGTCCAGATGGACTGCTATAACAGGTTGAGAAGTATGATTGAGCAGCAAGACTGTAAATACAGTGTGCCATACTAACATAGAACAGAAATGTATACCAGGTATCCCCTGAGCACATGTATGTATGTGTATGTCCAGCTGGAAGGCACAAAACTAATCACATGGGTTTTAAGCAGTCAGGTACATAGGTTGTGCATGTTGCACATGTGTGTAATATCAGTGTCAGTGTATACAACACACATAAATGTGTACAGCTACTGGTTGTTGCATGGCCCTGACACTGATATGGGTACTAGAGTAGGCATGATTATCAGGTAGTAATCGGAGAAGTGTCAAACTGTGTCATGACCCTCTGTCCATGCCTACCACTAACAGCTATATCAATGCCTATATACAGTGGATATCACAAGTGTACACACCCCTGTTGGAATGCCAAGTTTGTGTGTTGTATGACAATGAGACTACAGAAAATCATTTCATAATGTTTCTCATCTTGAATGCGACCCATAACCTGTACAATCCCATTGAAAAACAATCAAAGGTGTTTCTAGGAAGGTGAGCAACTATTGCCAAGTGAATATGTGCCATGATGTTAGAGTCCAAACCAAGACAAAGGAATGCTGTAACTATCTCAGGAGGTGCATACACAACATATCAGTTTAAAGGTGTGCACACTTATTCAACTGGCTTATTGTACTGATTATTTCCATATGTTTACACAGACCATATTGTTATGTTTTTAATTGAATTGTACAGGCTATAGGTCACATTAAAGGTGGGAATTGTTTTGAAATGAGTTATTGTGGTGTCATGTTTCAACTGCACAAATACCAGGCATTGTAACAGGGGTGTGTACCCTTTATATCCACTGAAGCTATATGGACTCAGCAGTACCTGTCATGTATAACCAGCCTCCACCAAGGTGGAGTAATTCCCTTTGGTGGACAGCAACAATACATAAACCACATAATATGTTGCTATATTGGCTGTACAGGGACACATAGGTGCAGACAACAACATGGAAGCAAGTCCACCTCTATCTGAGCAAGCATGTAACTTCACAAGTGACTTCCTGTAAGACTGACTATGACTACAAATCAGACATATCCACACCACCAAGGACAATTGCAACAGTGTCTCCACATATGTTGTCAGTCTGAGAGGAAACAACACAATCCACCATGTACTGGGGGATAAAGAACACCTCATACACACATGCCATGGATATAGGCAACCTGCATCAGACAGGTTAGGAGGGAACATCACCACCCTGTCCACCCCACTTGTATAGGAGGATATGCACATAAACCACACTCCTCCCCTCAGCAATGGTGAGCATGTACATATTGCCTACTAATGGGAACAACAGCAAATCTCCATGGGGCATAATAACATCACTGTCTACCTCCTACATGAACTCAGGCATGTGCTCACAGCTCCATCACATACCACAGTCAAACACAGGCCTGCCACCATCCACAGACCATCCACGTGGAAGATGGCCACTGTCAACCCTCTACACAGAAATGAATGGAGAATAGAGGATTATACACTTAAATGTCCAACATTGGGGGGAATAAGATAGCATATGGGCAGGAGTGTGATGCAAGATGCAATAGCCATGATAGATTGGAGGGTTATGGTGTAGTTTGGATTATTTGCAAGTAATATCAACTATTGATGTGCAATCTGACAACTGTATAAGGTCCTTTGACCTTTTTCCTGTTTATGTCTTCCAGGTAACATACAGAGGGCTCGCCTACCAGCATTCTCTGTTGGGGAAACTGACATCATCACCCAATATGTGATCGAACATTATGCCCTGTTATTTGGACGGTGAGCACAAGACATGTAGGAGAGGACTGCCCTTTGGAATGATCTGGTCCACAGGGTAAATGATGCCGGCCTGCACAGCAGAACTTATGAGCAGGTGCAGCATCGGGCCACCAACCTCATCTGCCATGCCCGTCAATGGGCTGCTGTTGTAGCAAGGGACTGGCTAGCCATAGCTAGGGGGTCAGCCATCCAGCCCCCTCTGACACCCACCGAGGAGCTCTTCACCAACCTTGGGGTACCTATCCAATGCACAAGCCATGAAGCTGAGGAAAGCATTGTAGAGATGGGTTGTAACCACACACTGGACGAGGAGAGTACAGGTAAGGGCCCAGTGGGGATTACTACATTAATGTATCAGACATACATGTATCTGTATTGTATCTACATCCATGTGTCAGGTCCGATTGCAGTTGTGGATGGGGTTTTCTAATGCACAGAGGTGTACATCTATGGTGGGGACAGAACATTGTGTATTATTGGGGTTAGTACTGTAAATGTGCAGAAATGCTGCATCCATCCTGTACCAAGCCCAAATGCGAGTCTGCTGACAATACCTCCCTCTCACAACTACCTAGGACCCTCTGGTCTGCATATGGGACAGCAGCCTGAAGCTGGTGAGTATGACATTGTTCTGTTGTTGCCTGGCAATACTCCAGGCATATGAAGAGCATGCAATTTACCATGCACACAACTATCAGTGATAGCTATATTGTGTTATGTAACAGCTATATTGCTTTATGTGCATGTTCACATTGTTAAAGCACACAGACCACTTCAGAGATCGTATAGGTTGCAAACATCTGGATATTTCAGACACATCAGTACAGAGGACTGTACAATGGTTTAACGTGCTGCATGTGAGGCAGATGCTGTTACCACACTATATAAAGTAATGGCAGTGGGAGATGGTCACCAGCCGTGTATGGTACACACATCAAAATGGTATAAGCCACACAAGATACAATCCTCACACACAAACAGTGAACAGTATTGTGATTAGAACTCCTGCCTAGCTATATGTTTCTACTATAGTGCTACACAGTTATCAGACATGCCACAGAGCTTATACATTTCCACCTAGTCCAAAGGTACTTCTAAGGTTGATGACATCAACTGGACTACTAAATTGGAGTGAGTGGAAGTGTAAATGGTAGTACACAGGTCAAAAATGGTGTAACCCACACACTACATGATTCTCACACAAACACTTCCACCTACTCCAAAGGTACTTCTAAGGTAGATGACATCAACAGGACTACTAAATTGGAGTGAGGAGAAATGTAAAGGGTAGTACACAGGTCACAAATTATGTAACCCACGCACTACATGATTCTCACACAAACCCATCCAAACAGTTGCCAATAGGGGGATTAGAATTCTTGCTTATCTAGTTATTGTTACTATAGTGCTACACAGTTATCAGATGCACCACAGAGCTTATAAGTTTCCATCTAGTCCAAAGGTACTTCTAAGGTGGATGACATCAACAGGACTAGTAAATTGGAGTGAGGGGAAGTGTAAAGGGTAGTACACAGGTCAAAAATGGTGTAACCCACACACTACATGATTCTCACACAAACACATCCAAACAGTTGCCAGTAAGGGGATTACAATTCCTGCCTACCTAGTTATTGCTATTATAGTACTACACAGTTATCAGGCATGTCTGGACATTTACCCAAGCAGCACAGACCAGCAAGACAGACACCCACTCAGACACCACAACATGGTACATGCCAAGGGACACATATTTAACCTACACAGTGTGCCTCTCAACCTAAGCTCTTTAGGCTAACTACCTTGCACAATACAGTGATCATGGGTAACTCAATACTGAGGCACACACATATCCCACTCACTAAGTTGAATATGGAGCAGGTAACAGCCAAATATCTATCACATGCCAGCATCCAACACATGACACAGCAAGGCATGGCACTCCACAACAACTATGAGTATCACTCTGTAACCATGTGGGTGTGAATGACTTGGGACATACCTCCCTGCACTACATGACAAGAGACATGGTTGAACTCTCTGATTATGTGCTCCAGGCAGGTGTGACAGTAGTCCTGAGCAGTGTAGCAAAGTCACCCGGAATGATGCTAGCAAAGTCACCCGGAATGATGCTGCAGTACTATCAACAGATGATTGACTGCAACATTGGCTTACATGTTCTGTGTCATTTTTAGGTGATCCAGTACCTCTCTGCTTGGGATGACATGATTGACAGAACCCAATGACTAGCCACAGATATCCTACATCTGTAAGCGCTGGGTTTCCAGGTACTGGCTAAGTGTCTTGCCACCCATATGGTGCCTTATTAGGCAGTGTTCCTAATGTAATTACCGCCATAACAGCTAGACATGTATGCAATCTGATGGTCATGCTGCTCAACAGTAGACATCTAGCTGTCAGGATGCTGTCACTCAAAGCACTCAGAGTGGAGGACATTAACATGTCTGCTGCAATGGAGAGGTGGTTCACAGCAGCAGACAGCAGCCCTGCAGTGTCAGGCTATAACATAGATGTGTCCAACCTGTGGCCCGTGGGCTGCATGCGGCCCTCAGAGCTCTTCCATGCGTCCCTCAACCTCTAACTGCAACATTGATGTACGCATGCACCAAAACACTTTTTTTTGTTTTGTGTCTTTCACTCCCATGACTTGTAACACTAATGTTGGTGTGCGCATGTGCCAAAGCACCCTTCTAGTTTTGTTTTTGAGCCAAAAAAGTGTCAGTGTGTTTATGCCATTATTTTGTGCCGAACAATCAGTGTGTGTGTATGTGTGTGTGTGTGTGTGTGTGTGTGTGTGTGTGTGTGTGTGTGTGTGTGTGTGTGTGTGTGTGTGTGTGTGTGTTCTCGCTGAAGAGGGACTCATGTATGGATTTGCCGCTGTTGTCTTTGAAAGGGACAGCAATTACCTGTGTTAATAGGCAAGTACGGAGTGAGTGAGTGCATGCATGAAAGCAGAATTGTGTGCGTGAAAGTAGAAGAAGAGTGTGTGTGTATGTGTGTATATGTGCATGACAGAGAGAGGCATGCACAAAGAGGCTAACAATGATCAGTCTACCTACTGAACACAAACAAGTTAGCTCACAAATATATCATACATTAAGAGTACACTTTCATTAAATTGTGGCTTTCCTGACAGGGAGAGTGTTGCATTGAACATGAACTCATACCTCTTAACTCTATGGATTTTCAAAGAATGTCTGAATTTTTGCCTCATCTTCCAATTTGTGTCTTTTGCTTAGGAAATAAAAGTAGTCATCCAAGGTAATGCAGTTCCAGGGAGTAAGAATGAGACAGCAGCCTAGGGTTAATGGGTCAGTACTGGACTGACTATGTGGGACTGTAGTATATAAAGTTATATTGTTTTTTCAGACAAACAAAAAAGCACCTAGTACTGTTTTTTTCACTGGTGGGTTCTAAGCAGTGGTAGATTGGACAACAGTAAGCATAGCTTTGGCGGATCATCAATACTGGCAAATCAAGTGGGCACAATGTCATTTTTTAAATGTTGGGGATTTTAGTGTGTATGTGTGTGCTTATGTGTTGGGAGTGCTGCAACAGTAGATGTTTATTAAAGACAGAGACTTGCGGACTGTAGAGAATATGTTTCTTTGTTTCACAACCCAATACTTGGGTACGCATGCCAGAAGTAGATTTTTTAAGACATAGCTTCTTGCCATTTACATTGGATGGATATTTACATTTAATGGACAATGTATTAGCGTAGGCCTGTGGGGTTCTGAAGGATGCCAAGTCTGCCACTGACAATGTCTTGTAAAGTGACCTGGAAATGGATATTAGGATGTTACTGAAAAAATATAGTAAGTGGGCTTAGAAATATAGTTTAATTAAACAAAGTGTACTTTCAATTTACAGGCCATAATTTACTTTATTTCAGGTAGTCCAGATACTGGTAGATTGTATACCATTAGACTTAATTAGGGAGAGCTGTCATTCTGGGGAAACAAGCATCCCTAGTTTCAGTGAATGCTCTGTGGTTGCTTGCAGGTAGGAAGTTGCAGGATGCTGATGCAATGTTATTACATTGCAAAATGTTACATTTTGTTATTTCAAAGCATGGTTTTCTTTGATGCAAAAGAAGGTAGGACTGAATGAGCCATATAATGTTTAACTGACAATAATGGAATAGAAAGATTATAAGTGATGTATAATGTTTGCAGCTACAGTTGTTTCAATGGTGTCTGTGATGCATAACTATTTTTGGGCCTGTGTCCCACTTTTATTTTTCGCTTTGTCCAAATTTCTTGCTCTAAGGTTGAGAGGTATGGTTCCATACTAAATCAGAAGTTGTATTTACCTTGGAAGACTTTTCGGCATAATTATGAAAAACAGAGCCTTTTTAATATCTCTGCTTATTTCCACTATAAACTGCCATGTAACCTTGCAAATAACCTTCTTATTAAGCTACTTTACTTCTTTTGGAATTGACAGGTATGATTCATCTGTTCGGACATAAGCATAGAGTGCTAATGTGACTTTGATTTCTTGCAGCATTCGGTGGTTTACATAATCACAATAACTTTTCTGTGTTTCTGGGTGTGTAATCAATTTAACAGTTTTAAAGATGTTTTCCAAAAATAAATAAATACATAATAAATAAATAATCCTCTCTACACTTTGAGCTATTGACAAAGTCTGGAAATTTGTTTTTTTCAAAAGCGAAGGTCAGCATTACAGCTCAGTAAACTGTCAGTCTGTGAGTAACTTCTGCACAAATTAAAATGTGTGAATGTCAAATGGCTTTAGATTGGAGGGAAGTTTATTTTTATTTATTTTACATTTGTTTACCGGGAAAGTCCGACTGGACACAGGTCCATTTTCAGCGGAGGCCCGGGGAGAAAAGCTCCAAAAATAACAGAAAACAATATAATACAATACATGAGAGAGAGAGACAGCAAATTATGGATGTAGTACTCATACAATATGACAGAGATTACATCTTGTAACAGTGAGAATCACTGAGGTACAGAATAAACTTAAAAACATTTCTTTACAGTTATAATTACAGCAAGGCAAATATCAATTTTTAGGAGAAAGCTGTTTGTACATAGCTGAAACTCTGAAACAATCTTTTGGTATGGTATGGATTAACCTGGGGATTGACACAAGTTATATGTTTACACTAGTATGTAGTATTATAGTTGATGGTTTTCTTATTGATTTACTTTTTGCCGTGCAGTTGTTTGTTGATTTATTGGTGGTCCTTTTGGTAGTGGGAAATTACATGGATGAATCCATCTCTATTATGATTTTTTTTTCAGATATTTTGACTTCCAGGCAATTTCATTCAGTGAGTGGGTGTCATGTGATTACTGAGGTTGCCTATTTTACAAGTAGGGGCTTTTTGTGTGTGTGTGTGTGTGTGTGTGTGTGTGTGTGTGTGTGTGTGTGTGTGTGTGTGTGTGTGTGTGTGTGTGTGTAAGAGAGAGAGATATATAATATGTGTACTGAATATAATATTGCAAATGGAATTCATAGTTAAACATGCCCCTCTCCTTGGGCAACTAGACTTGAGTAACCAATATTAGATCTTAGCCATCCAGCTGGGAAAAGTTAATATGTGGATTTTCCATCTGGTTTGATGAAGGCTATGCTACTTACCCAGGGACTACATTTATGGCTATCCATCCAGCCATCGTGTTGCTGAACTACATTGTTTAATAATGAGAGGAGCTTTTTACAGAAGTTGAAGGTTTTTGTGTCAAGAACCTGACCATAAAAAGTGGCTTGTTTATGTTGCAGTGAAGGCTGTGGTCTTTGTAGTGAGCGTTTTAAGTATAACCAGTACTTCTGAGGTAGAGGAAGTCTTTTAAGGCAGGATCTTTCTTAGCCTGGAAAGCAAGCTAATGATGAAATGTATAGGGGCCAGTGAGAGAGAGAGGAAAGCAAAAAAGCTTTTTAGTCTGTTTGGATAACTAAGTGAACTTAGTCCTTTGACCTTTTTTGTCAGAAATGGTTGTAGCCTTTCTTTTGGCAGGGTGTTTTGCTGAGGCACATGCCAAAAGGGGCACTGCACTCAATAATGGCTCTTGTAAAGGAAGAATACAGGGATGTTATGACCTCCTTGTCCCTGGATGAGATACCATTACTAATGAAGTGGGCCATGTAAAAAGCTTTCCTTACAACAGAGACAATGTGGTGGTCAAAAGTCAAGTTTCTATCAATCTGGGTGCCCAAGTACCATACAACTTATTGTATGCTTACAACATTGTTATTAATGTGATAATTTGTGGGGACATCACTCTTCTCAAAGAGGATGATGATGCATTTTTTGGCATTTAGCTTGAGGCCATATTTCTGGCACCAGTTATTTGTTTGGGTGAGACCCTCTTGTAGCTTATTCAGAATTGTTTTATTAAGTCAGTAATGTGAATTCTTTACTTTATTGCAAATTTGTTGGGTTATGTTTGTGGATTATAGTATTGTAGGACTGCTGATGTTGACATTTTACATAGTTGGACTGCTGGAATGGTTTTCCCAGTGAGAAATGCTAGTGCTGTAGTGAATATCTGTTTATTTGTAAAAAAAAAAACATATATATATATATATATATATATATATATATAGATATATATATATAGATATATTAACTAAGATGTTAGAGTTAACTGTTAGATTACAGAATTAGAATTAGAATGAGAATTAGAATTTTAAGGCAAATATTAGGCATTTATTATATTTATTCATTGTTCATATGCACCTACAGTACAGCCAGGAGGTCGACTGTGGTCTTTCGGAGCAACAAAAGAGTTAACTATATGATATATTTTATATGCGGCCCCAAGATCATTTCTGTTCACTCAGTGCGGCCCCAGCAAGCCAAAAGGTTGGACACCCCTGCTATAACACATTCCACAGCTGTCAGCCACCAAACATGGACCACACCACACCTCCACAGGTGGTGTTGTCTTTATATTCATTATGGATAGTAACACCTCCAGACTAGTATCCCAACATAATGCATTGGAAATATTTCCGGTACAACTGCCTCGGGGTAATAGTGCAATCCAGACCATAGCCTGCTATGGGTCCACATTTATGTCCCTAGACTGTCAATGCACATTCCTCTGCCATCTATGATAGTCCAACATAACACTGACATAGTATGAGACTTCAACTACCCCTCCATTACCTGGGGAAAGTAGCCAAGTTGCCAGTACAGTGGCCCAACACTTTCTGAATTCATCATTTCAGTGTCCTGGACTGGCTCATACTGACCCCCATTAGAGGATGCAGCAACCTTGACCTCTGTTGACTACTTAAATAAGTTGTCAATCCCTGCATGGTGAGATAACCACACAGGCTGTAATCAACATGGAACTCAACATGTCAGCCACGCCCCCCACAAAGGTAACCACCTTGCATAATCTCTCCAAAGCTGACTTTGCTGCCATGAAAACAGGGGTGGATGACTTCACTGCACCCATGGCATGACTGTTGAATCATACACATATGCACTGTACAAACAGGTACATGTATACATGGTACTAGCCAGAGCCAACAGAACCCAGACACTGTCCTCAAAACACTGGGAGACAATGTGATGGTCCCCTGCCATTACTAAAGTGTAAAACAGAAGTAGGACACTGTTGCAGAGAAAGTTGGTGTCCTATGACTGTTGAACTCCCATATTAACCTCAAACACAACTTAGGATCCCTCATGGAATCCCCTACAGGCATCTATGAAGGCATTCATGCAGCAGACACTGATGACAATCACAAAAGCTTTTGATAGTTACATCAACAACCTTCACAGTATTAAACACAAGTACTGTGAGTTACTGCACAATGCTAATACCTATCCTGAGACAACAAATATTGGCCATAGTCTTGGCAACACATTCAGTGCCACATATACCCCTCTCTCCCCCACAGGTGAAGTGCTGAGTGAATGTGCTCTCACATGCTGTATCCTGTTTCTGTTCTAGGTGTCTGTGTGTCACCAGGATGTGGCCCTGCAGCAAGACCAAGGGGTACGGCAGTGTGGTAACACATCCACCATGTCTTAGGCAGGGTACAGCTGTATCTGCATGGATTTCCCAGGTCTATAACACAGTGATTGCATATGCCTCACAGATTATAGGGCTGAGGGTTGTACATAGGTATATGTCGATTTACAACATCTGTTGTAGAGTGGAGAATGGTATGTGTTGTGGTTTGGACACACCTCTGATTACTAATAATCACAGCCACAGGGGATAGTCATCAACCAAACACAATGAGATTACTATTCACACACACACACACACACACACACACACACACACACACACACACACACACACACACACACACACACACACACACACACACACTTGCCAGTACTGAGATCCATAGGTTCATTGCTTCATAGGTGTGTAGTAGGTGAATGGGCCTGAAGGCTCTACAAGGCTAGCCCAAGGGAATACCCTGGCATCAGGCCACATGACAATAGTCCCCAGTGTGGCTCAGGAGTATAGTCACTGGAGTGCTCTCTAGGGGTGGATATTGTATTCCCATCCACTCATCCAGATTTCTATTGTGGGTGGCCAGTGATGTGCACTGCTTCACATGTGTGTGATTAATATTCCATAACATGGACAGTGTCTGGGTTGTGCACCTGTCCCACAAGCATGTCCTTTGAAGTGTGGAACTGTGCTTGAGGTCTCTGAGGCATGTTGTGTGGTCAGATTGGTATCTTCATATGTAGTATTCCTGACCTAGTTTGGTGAGACATGGCTGTGTAACTGAGTTAGTGATTGCACCTACATAGACAATATGATATGGGGATTCATTGGAGTTATTGGAGTCTGTTCATATAGGGCATGTGCATAAGTCATGATATTCCCTTTGTGGGTTATGTTTGCAGACTCTACAGTTGTTGCAGGTGTCCAGTGGGGAACATGGCAAAAGGGCCACTGTACACATTGATTGGGCTACTGAGGGGATGGTACAGGGTGACCATGTCCTTTTACTTGCTGGATAATGCACACTTAGTCAGGAGATGTAACACATCAAAGTACTTTCTGATGTCAGGGGCACTATTGTGGTCAACAGGCAGCTGACTGTCAACCTGTGTTCCCCATTCTGTTATAACATAAATAATTGTTTGGCGTTCGTTGATACAACAGAACTGAAAAAACTTTTGGTAACCATCCCAAACGCTATGCGGTCTTGAGACGCCTGTAATCCAAGCTTCAGTTCTTATCTAAAATATGATGAGCTGAAAACCATATAGTGTAAAATCCGAAGTTTAATAAAAAAACCAAGCGGTTACAAGTTAAGCGCTTTCACCCGTTCCAAACACGGGCTTCATCTTAACTAGTATTTTCTTAAAAACAGTTGCAATTTAAATAATCTTCGTGGCGCCAAAATCTTGGCCATATTTAAAGCTACAGATCCTAAAAAAACAGAAATCTACTTGTCCAATACAACATAAATGTCAAATGCATTTCATTTGTTTAACCAATAATAAAATCCAAACATATCTAAGTGTGTAATAAATCATCAAAATTATGAATTAATTTAAAGCAAACTACCTAAAAAATATATTCCGTTGCTAATTAAGCATATTAAGCAAAGGTTTTATAGAAATAAAATCATTAAGCCCTGGGGGGGTAGATGCATCTGTAAACAATTGCCACCATTGTGTATTTAAATTGCAACTGTTTTTAAGAAAATACTAGTTCTGATGAAGCTCATCATATTTTAGATAAGAACTGAAGCTTGGATTACAGGCGTCTCAAGACCGCATAGCATTTGGCGTGGTTACCAAAAGTTTTTTCATTCTGTTATAACAACGTCACTGTTCAGTGGACTACCATCAATGTATTACTTCATGTGAGCCATGGTGTTCCCAAAGGTAATGGTGGCAGATCTCTTGGCACTGAGGTAATGTCCATAGTTCTGACAACAGTCATAAGTGTCAAGTGGCCTTTGTGCATGATGTCAACATCACATGGATTGGGAATGCTACCACCCACCTTACTGTTGTATGCAAACATTTTCAGCCAGGGTGCCTTTGTGTTCTCCTGCACCTCAGAAGGGAAGATCCCAAACATGAGAGGACATGGGTCTGTACCTTGTGTGACACCAGTCATGTCTGGTCATTGGCTTAACATGGAGTTCACTGCAATCACGCCATGGGTACTATCTGTGAGACAGTTTGCAGGAGAACTACTGATATAGTGGTTTATGCCTAGCCACATGTGTTTGTGTATGATTCCTGGGTGGAGAGTGGTCTCTGAGTATTAGGGAGGGTTGCCTATATTATTAACTATTCCATACTGTCACATAGTCATTGCACGTGGCACTACATATTTAGGGCTGTGGATTGTCTTCACCGACCTCTACGGTGTTTGACAACTGTTGGTCTTGTAATGTGGACATATACTAGGTCATCAATATAACAATTTAGCAAAACCCGCCCCCCCCAATGGATCCTGTTATTACACAATCACACCAACACAGGATACTGATGACAGACAGAGACACCCCCCACACACACACACACACACACACACACACACACACACACACACACACACACACACACACACACACACACACACACACCCACACACACACACACACACACACACACACTTGCCAGTACTGAGTTTCGAACCCCTCACTATCTGTGCATTGCTATTACAGTGTTATGCATTTTTCACATGCGTCATGGAGCTTATAAGCTGGATGTTGTCCCAAGGTACTTCTAAAGTGAGAAACATTACCAGCCCTTGTAAATACTGGCATTGAGTGATGTAGTGGGTGAGGGATTTCATAAAATACTTTACCCTACACCCACATTTACATTTGCCAGCAGTGAGCTTCAAACCTCTATCTAACTATGTTTACAGACTTTTGTGTTACGCATTTACCACAGGCACCACTGACCTTATGTGGTTTAGGGTTCCCAACAGGTACTTCTAAGGTGAATGATATCTGCTAGACTGCTAAGGCAGGGCACTGAGAAGTGTACTGGGTGCAAATGGGGCCAAAATCTTTAAGGTACGAACAGATATATATATATATATATATATATATATATATATATATATATATATATATATATATATTTATAGATACACACATACACAAACACTTGCCAGGAATGAGATTCAATCCCCTACCTATATAATTATTGCTACTGCATTGTTACACATGTAGCATATGCGCCACAGAGCTTATAAGCAAAATAGTGTCCAAACATACCTCTAAGGGGAGTGACATCAGCAGCCATTGTAAAGTATTACACTTTGAAATGTACTGGCTGTGTATGGACACAAAATGCTTCAACCTACAGATATACACCCACTCACACAGACACACCTTTACAATTGCCAGTATTGAGATTAAAACTCCTACCTAAGTAGTGTTTTGCACTACAGTATTACAAAGTTATCACGAGCACCACAGAGCTTTTAAGTTGGATAGCTGAACAAAGGTATATTTGAAGGTGAGTGACATCAGCAGTAGTGCTAAAGGCGTGATAAAGGAAGTGTAGTGAGTGTGAATGGCCTCACAATCATGTCTCTACAAAGACGCACATGCACTCTCTCACACAAACACACACATTTTCACATTTGCCAGGAGCGGGATTACAACTCCTACCTAACCAGTTTGCTACACTATAGTATTACGCAGTTATCGCAAACTCCATGGAGCTTATATGCTGGAAAGCTGTCCAAAGGTATCTTTGATGGTGAGTGACATCAGCAGCAGTGCTAAAGGAGGGATAAGGGAAGTGTAATGAGTGTGAATGGCCTCAAAATCATGTCTTTACAAAGACACATACACTCTCTCACACAAACACACACATTTTCACCATTGTCAGGACCAGGATTACGCCGCCTGCCTAACTAGTTTGCTACACTATAGTATTATGCAGTTATTGCAAGCGCCACTGAGCTTATATGTTAGAGTGCTGTCCAAAGGTATCTTTGACAGTGAGTAACATCAGCAGAAGTGCTAAAGGAGGGGTAAGGGAAGTGTAGTGAGTGTGAATGGCCTCAAACTCATTCATCTAGAAACACACACACTCACACACAGCTTCACATTTGACAGGACTGAGATTACAACTGCTACATGGATACTTATTTGTACTATAGTGTTACACAGTATTATGAGCACCACTGAGACTATAGGGCTGAGGGCTAACAAAAGGAATTCCTACAGTGAATTACATCAGCACATCATGTGATATAGGCCAATGGGATGTGTACTGGGTGGGACAGGCCTCATAATGGGATTCTCTCTATCACTGTCTGTCTCTCTCTTCCCCACGTCTGTGTGTGTGTATTTTTGACATTTTATATTATGTTAGCCTTAGATATGTGTGAGTATTCCTATCCAGTGTGTGTGTGTGTGTGTGTGTGTGTGTGTGTGTGTGTGTAAAGTATCAATGGTGTAAAATCTGGTGTGTGTGCACAGACATCTGCAAATAACAGATATCTATAGTCCTCTGTGTTGTCAGACATAGGCTTCATTTTTCTAAGTGTAGGAGCATGCCCAGTATGACCTTCTATATTGAGCGTTTGCATCCATTCTAGGGCACATTGGACTCCAGTTCAGGGTTTTTTGTGCTACAGCTACACCTAGCAACATATTTCTGCAGGATATCTGTAGATAGGTTGCCAATATGGAGACACAATGGACGTAACATACGGGGAATACTGCAAATGTTGCTGTCTGTTCTGCTTGTGTAACATGGTTGGTTGTAGCATAGATTTTCTGACATATGTATTGTTTTACACTGTGACGTGTCATGTCATCAACAACTGAACGATATCATTCTTTGCTCACAGTTATTTACCAGGGAAATACAAGATGAATGAAGCTGAGACCAATATTCTGAGGCATATAAACTACACATTCTGGCACACTCCTGCCATTGTGGAGGGGTAGCTACAGACAATTGACTGCTGGTTCTGTGCAAATGGTCCAGCACCTTGGTAGTATGCTGGCTGGTGATCCCCTTCTTGTGCTTTTGTCAACTTCACGGAATGGCCATATCCTGCTGGGGCCATACCTCTCAGCTGTACAGATACATCTAGGTTATCCAGAGGCAGGACTCGTATATCTGGTCAGTTTACCTTCACATCATGGTTTACAAGCAGTTTTGTGGCTATTCATTCATGGGTTTGCAGTCAGGGGGTAGTATGGCAGACATTAGAGTTTCAGACTTCACACACTCCATGACATCCATCCTTCTACACCCCTCATCTGTTATTCTCTCCTCTTCCTAACAATATGAAAGCAATATTTCTGAAGTATCCCTATAGCTGGGCCTTTATCCCAATACTATTTATGGCCTGGTCCACAGTTCTTGCAGTAGGACATGGGGAGGCATGCTACTGGCATTTGTCAGCATGACCTTGCATTTATTTTCTGTTTACTGCATTAGGTTGGTAGTTAGGGCCCCCTGACATTCCGTACATTGGCACTATGGGTGAGGCATGGGCCTTTGCCAGAGGACTGTAGGGCATGTGA
The DNA here is from genome assembly GCF_019279795.1 of Protopterus annectens. Classification (NCBI taxonomy): domain Eukaryota; kingdom Metazoa; phylum Chordata; order Ceratodontiformes; family Protopteridae; genus Protopterus; species Protopterus annectens. Next base: position 1,283,432,615 of record NC_056744.1, on the reverse strand, counting down.
GAATGCTGCAGGCCATTTGTAGCAGGCCAGTGCATTCTGTCACTCATACATTTCCAGGCTGCAAGCCAGTGGATTACCCTGGGGTGACAGTGGTAAGTGGTTGAGTTGTTCCTGTCAGTCCTTCCTGTTCATACTGATCCACGGGTCTGGATGTGGTCAGGTTGCTGCTTACAGCTAGGGACACACCTGTATGAGACACCTATTCAGCATGCAGCATCATGTATGTATTCCCATACAGAGTTGAGTTCATGCTGTACTCATTCCCTACAGCAAGGATATGACCTGTGATAAACCTGTGGCTGATGGTGGGGTGAGCTGGGTGCATGCATGATATGGAAGCTACTGGCACCTGGCTCACAGATATAACTTGGACATTCCCCTTGTGCTGGCTTGTGTGTGGACACGGACAGCCTGTCATTACTTTATAACTGTGCCTTTTCTGGTCTGCCAGAGATTGGCCAGACTACCAGTATTCCATACTAGAGGGACAACTAATGTGATGCTAACCTCTATGTATAATTCCAAAGTTGTGTGCAGTTGACACTTATGTTATATGCACTCTGTGTAGGTTACTTCCACTTGTGTACTGTTTCTATGTATGGGCCCCCATTCATTGCATGTCCAGCTTTCCCACGGTGACAGATATTGACATCTGGACAGTGAGTATGTGCAACTGCTGACATGGGTGTAGCTAAGAAGCAGTGTGGTTGGCACTGCAGTTGTAACATGGCCCTGTCAACCACTGTACTGTACCTAGGCCACTGGCACACAACCATCCAGGCCCACATGCTGACCACTTCCAGATAATATTAAACACACACCAAACTTACCACACTGATCCCTGCATATTGTACACATGCAACAATGTAGATTGGGACAGCTCTGACAATCTGTGCTCCAGTGATATTACTCTTCAAACTTACATGTTACTTCATTTCTACATGGGATTGTGTGGGGGGGTGCACTTCTGAAGACTTCAAACATTTGCAATGACTGTACTGGTATTTCGGTTAATCTGTTGGCTTCCATTTCATATTGTATTGTGACCTATCATGCAGAAAGGAGGCATATCAGTAGAGTACACATGTTAGATTTTAATGGCATAAATTTCAGTTTCCGACTTCTTACCCTTCAGAACTGAAATGCAACTGCCAGACCTGTTGTAGTATGTCAGTGTAGGTCTGGTGGGGGGCTGTTCACCATTGCCATCATTTGGGGGCCTTAGCCCAGCCTTTATTTATGGTCATCTACACCTGTCCTGCTGGGTGAGGCTGGTGGTGGGTATGTGACTCTCATTGACATCCATGTGTGTGACCTATTGACACCCACAATTATTTGGGCCATCACATGTACTGCGGTGGGAGCTGTCACCTTGTGTAGTGCTGCCTAGTATGTTGACACCAGTATTTGTTATGGAGTTCCTGCTGTCCCATATAGCTGTCTGCTGCTATCCCATTCAACCACCCAATTCCATTGCATGCTTGCATCCAGACCATACATACAACTATCAGAACATACTACTCTATTCAGTAACTGATAGGGAGGGTGACTTACCTTGTTGCTGGGCCAGTATTTGGGATGGTGCTGGAGAGCTGACTATGTCGGATGTACGTAGTACAGTCCCTATAGATGGTAAAGCACAGGTAATGTCATGCTTGGCATCCCTTTTACTGTATGTACAAGTCAGAGAGAGGTATCAGTTCCTGGGTCCCTACAGTGTCAGTTTGTGTGCTGTGCATTGCCTCTTTGCCAAGGCCTGGGCATACTGGGCATGCCTCCTTCTGCCTACAGGGGCAGGCTCAGGAAGTTCCTCCTCCGAGTTTCTCTGTGCTTGTGCTGGCCTTGGCAATGGTGGGGGGCTGTCTGGCCCTGCCCCGTGCTGTTCCTGCTGTAGCTGTTTCCTCAGGATCATATTGTGAAGCATGGCACATACTATGAACATTTGTGAACATGTAGCTGGAGAGTACTGCAAGGCTCCACCAGATATGTCAAGGCAGCGTAACCGTGACTTGAGCATCCAAAACACATGCTCTACAATGATCCTGATTTGTGCGTGTGTCTCATTATGGTGTTCTTGTTTGGGTGTGTGTGCATTTCTGATGCGAGTCCTCAGCCACAGCTCCAGTGCATAGCCAGCATCCCCCACTAGATGGCCATATGGGATGTGCCCCCTGGAAAACCCCTGATACAGCTGTGAGCAATGGCAGATGTGGGAGTCATGATACTTTCAGGGCTGCCAGCACACACGTTCATGATAATGCCTTGAGCATCACACATGACCTGGCAGTTGATGGAGGGGAAGCCCTTGCCGTTAATGTAAACCCTACCCCACTTGCTGGGTGGTGCTTTGATGTGGATGTGCATGCAGTCTATATCACCAACTACCTCAGGGTATTCTGCTATACAATAGAAGAGACGCATACTTCTGGTCAATGCCTCATGGATGTTGGGGAAATATACCTGCTCATTGGCGTGTGGTGTTATGGCATCCAGGAACTGGTGGACTACCCTGGATGCTGATGACTGTGAGACCCCCATGATATCCCCAGTTGGTCTTTGGAAGGTACCTTTGGTTAGTATTCTTAAGCCTACACATACCTTGGTATCCACTGGGATGGGTTCCCCTCTGTTGGTTCTATGTGTGAGGTGGGGACGGCACAGCTGGACGATTTGCTGTAGAATGTTACTGTCCACCCTATAGCACTCTACTATCTCCAGCTCATGTAGGCCCTGGTAGGTTACCCTGGGTCTGTACACTCTTCTCCTACTCGTCATAGCGAGTTGGTTGTCAGCATTCTCCTCCTCACCACCCTGAGTCTCTAGCACATATTGATGGAGTAAAGCAACAGCAGCCTCTAACATTTTTAGCTAGTTTTGCCAGCTAAAAATCCCCCATCTGTGTACACCAGCGGTGTAGAGTTTGTGGGAAAAACCAGTCTGAAAGGTGTTTGCATAGTTTATAGTAGTGTGCTGGGCTGCTGCATGTGTAATTGGCTGATTCCTATACATTCCACCTGCCCACTATGCTAGTTCTCCTTGATTGCCTTCTTACTGCTGTTTCCCAGTTCCTCCCTATTTAAGCCCCAAGGTGCACCACACATTTCCAGTGCTGAAATGTAAACAGTGCTGCCATTTCTTTTTTTTTTGTTTATGTTTAAAACCTGGTGTGCAGCATGCACACCCGTTTAGGCTATGTACACAGTGCTCAGGCATGTCTGACACACCCCCTTCCTTAGCTGCACTTAGCTAAGGGTAAACATGGACCACAAAGCTCTAATGAGCTTACAGCAAGCAAGGCATACACCCTTATGAAGTCATCCAGCTCTTAGACTTGCACTGTTGTATTGCTGCACCTACACGGTTAGGCACAAGCTGACACTTTGAAGAAATATGTGATTCAGTATAACTCCCCTTATTTACATACCCCAGTGTGTAGGTCATTAGTTACTGCACTAAAATGGACCCTTTCCCCTTGACAATCAGTGCTCCCTGGTATTGTTTACATTCTGTGTGCCATTGACTATAATGACAAAATGCATTTTTAACTTAAAATTGAGTTTTCCCATTTTTTTTTTTCGGCATGATCCCGTTTGCATGCCTTAAACGGCCGAGACTGGCCCAAAAAAAAAAGCTTAATTTTCATAATAATTAATCTATCTGGGAGAAGTTTCCTGCTTTGACAGGCAGAAGAGAAGAAAAAGAAGAAGAGGAAGGAGAAGAAGAAGAGGAAGGAGGAGAAGAAGAAGTAGAAGAAGAGGAAGGAGGAGAAGAAGAAGAGGAAGGAGGAGAAGAGGAAGGAGGAGGAGAAGATGAAGAAGAAGAAGACAAGCATTCATTGAATAAAGTAAAATAAATTATGCTCAAAAAGATTATACCATGTCATACATGACATATGCCTGGCTATGCCCCTGCACTACCAACCTCCTTCCATGTGTTAAAAGGCCAGTGAAGGCATGGACAACAGTACTTTGACAGTTCCTGCACGAGGCATGGCTCTCAATCTTCCATTTCCAAAATGTGGAACACTACCTCTATCAATATGGAACAAATGGGCAAAATGTGGAACACTTACTAACAATGTACTTCATCTAGGAAGCTCACACCATAGTTAAAATGTGTTACTGAATTGATATGAATCAGTTTTATTCACCATGAATATTAGTTAAAAAATCCTTAACACTGAATGTATTACAGACCTTTTTATTGTGGCACAGCGAGGAACACAGACTTTTAAATGCTCAAAATGAGGACTATTCTTCATGAGGCACACTTGAGGGGCATGGCACAGATGTAAAACGGAGTCCTTCTTGGAAAGTACTTCCTCAAGGGACGTGCACTGATAAGTTTATTGCCAGTAAACCACTGATCATATGTAATACACACATAAAGTGACTGCCAGCAAACTACCTTACAGAGTTGCATGTACACATAAAATTACTGTCAGAAAAAACACCAAACTGAGTGACATGTACATGCTTTTATTTGATTAATTTATTTATTGCTTGCATTTGTTGACTGGGAAAGTTATAATGGGCACAGAATCTTCTTTTCAGTGGAGGCCCAGGAAGAAAAGCTCCAAAGGAAACATATTAAATTATACATAGAATACAAAAATGAATAGTATTTTACCAATGTATGCATAGTCTAGTGAATAAAGACATTTTAAATGTTTATACATATTGTAGAAAAAGTCACACAACAGTACTTTAGAAAGTCTGCATAGTAATACAGTTGTTGCATATGGTGCAATAAGGCACAGCTACAGATCATTCTTTTCATCAAAGGAAGATGAGAAGCATAATGCAATATATATAGACATACATTTCAGTGGATCAGTAGCACTGTATATAGCAGTTTCATAATAAAGATGTAAAACAGACAAAGCTGCATAAAGCATCCTTTCATATTATATTTTTAATTATTTGGTAGTTAGCATTGGGTGTAATAAACTGAAGACTGATTGTAGGAGAAGGACTAGAAACAACTGAAAGTGTAAAGGAGGAGGTAGAGGGGAAGAAAGATGTTATAGGTGAATGTAAGGATGAAGTAAATGGGAAAGTGGGTGGGGGTTACAGTCCATTATGGCAAGTGGTTATGAGTATACAAAAGAACATTTGTGAGAAAGAGATAAAAGGGAATTAGTTAAAAGGTAGGGAGAAGTGTGGAATTATGGTTTAGTCTAAGGGTACATATCCAGGTTTAGAGGAGGGGCAGAGCAAGAGATTCTACAGGTGCGACTTTAGCTTCTGTTTAAAATGTTTGATATCTTGGTCTATTTTTAAAAGGATAGGTATGGTGCTCCATGCTTTTGGTAACATAATTTGAAAATAGACTGTCACCAGCTGGAGGAGCAGCATTTGGGTTCATCAATGGAGTGCATTTGGTATGTATAGCTGGATTAGTCTTCACAGAGATGGATAATTTGCAGATTCATAGATGATGTAGTCACAAGTTGAGAGTAAAATAGTGTGTTATAGTACAAGATGGTTTAGTTCTTTGAGTGCTAGGCAGTGGTGGGATTTTTGTTTGTTATTTACTGAAAACTTGGCTATTTTGTGATAACATTATTTGAGCTTTGACAGCTGAGAGACTTGTAAGGTGGTGAAACTAGGGACTGAGTAGAGACGTGCTGAGAGTAGTAGGGAAGAGGCCAAGTGTTTTCTGGTTTGGTCAGTGAGAAAATTTTGACTCTTTATGAAAGGAATCCAATTTCAGATGAGCATTCATCACTGTACATTGGATGTGGATTTTAAGCTATTGTCAATGTAGATGCCTAGCAGCTTAGTAAGTGGGACCATTTCAGTTTTAGTTTTATTTGCTGGGAGAATATCAAAGGAAGGATAAAGAAAATATATTTAGTTTTTTGGGGGGTTGGGTTAAGAAAAAGTTGTGAGTCAGTTAGCCAGGCTTCAATGGATGAGAAGAATTATTGAGGGATTTGTTGAAGGTTGTTAAAGTTTTGGGTGCTACATATGAGGGTGGAATTGTCAATGTACTGAATTATTGTGGCTTATCTGGAGGTATCTGGGAGGTTATTAATGAAGATGTTGAAAAAATGAGACCAATTATGTAAGGTTGGGGGATGTGTAAGGTGTGGAGACTGAGTGGAAAGGGGAGAGGTCTTTGTGCCATTTTACGGCCTGCGATCTGTTAGCAAGATGTCTATTAAACCATGTGCTAGAGATTTCATCAAATACCAGAGCTGAGAGTTTTTGTAGTAGGAAGGAGTGTGAGACTGTGTCATAAGCTTTGGAAAGGTCTGGAAAGAGGATAGACACTAACCTTCCATTTAGTATTAGTGAAATATAGGAGGGCTGTAGTAGTGCTACAATGGAGGCAGAAGCCTTGTTGAGAAGAGCAGAAAAGGTAATTTTTGGCAAGCTGTTGGGACAGCTGGGCTTAAATGCATTTTTAAAGAATTTTAGGTAAAGTGGACAGGATAGCAAAAAGGTGGTAGTTACTAGCTTAGGTGTTATTTCCTCCTTTATATTTTATCATGGTGTTGGGATGTATGCTTCTTTGATAGTACAGAAATGGGATAGGCTATAGCCTTAGCAGCCATTTGCAGATACTCGTTGAGGAGATTGTTGGGTGCTAAGGTGGTAGGCTTTACTTTTAACAGAGTTTTTTTAATAGCTGAGGTGGGAACTGGTTGCAGTGAGAAAGAGACAGAGTCTCAGGTGTTGCTGGGGATGGAGGGGCTGGTAGGATGAGTGTGGTATTTGGTTAGGGATGTGACTGAGTTTATGAAGTGCATTTGAAAGAGAGTGGCAGTGTTTTTTGTATTGTTGGCCCTTGTGAGTTCAGGTTGTGTGGCATGACCAGGTTTGAGGATTTTGTTAAAAGTCTAACAAAATTCTTTTGGGCTTTGATAATTTTGGACTGCAGATTAGGGCAGTATTTTTTATCTATTTTAATTTAGTGTTCAGTGTGATTTTTGAGCTGATAAAATATCTGTAGGTTGTTTCTGTTTTATTTTTGATCCAGGAATTACAGGCTTTGTCTCTAAGTTGCATTAGATGTTTTGTGGTTCTGGTCATCTGAGGGCATGGTATGTCTTTTCCACATTTTAGTCTGATGGTGGCAAAACTGTTTAGAATATTATGAAAGGTTCTGGAGAATTTAGTAACAGAATTATCTAAGGAAAGATCCTTTAGATGTTGCCAGTTACAAAGTTGTAGTTTCTGGAGAAATGTTCCTTTTTGAAGTTTAAGCGATTGCTCACTTCATTAAGGTGGTATGGTTTGGGGGTGTTTTTTGCGCTCTGATGACAAAGATCAGAAGATGATCACTTAGATCACTAGAAATAGACAGCCATAGAAGACTAAATATTTAGAGGAGATAGGTATCCAATCAAGTATTGAACCTTTGTTGGTGCTGCTTATGTAGGGAGTGGGAAAAATAATTAATGGAGTGAGGCCATAGAGATTGATGGCATTTTGCGAAAATCACAGTTGCCAGTCAGCCATTCAATACTGAAATCTCTTAAATTATTTTTTCTTATGGGATATTAGATGGACCCATGATAGAAATTCTTCTGGGGTGCAGATGTTATGTCCAGGAGGGATGTAAATTCCCATTATGAATAGGGTTTTGTGGGGGTTTAGCTTCAGCAGAGCACTAATGATTTTGGCATTATTAAAGGCTGGGATGGACAGCGGGGAAAGTGTATGTTGCAGAGCATGTATGTATATATAAAACAGGTAAAACAAAAAAAGCATAAGGTATAGCTATCGACCCTTAGTATGTTGTAACTGGGTGGTAGTGGTAGCATTTCCTCATCCTTAATATGGGGCTTTAGCCAGGTTTCTGTAATTATTAGTATGCCGGGAGAGTGTTAGGCTTTCCAAGCATGCAACTCAGTTATTTTATTGCAAATGCTTCAGATGTTCAGGTGGGAAATTTGCAATGCAGATGTTTAGGGAGATGAGAGTGTTGGATTTGCTTTTGACTTACTGTTGGAGTTGAAGGTTGGTGGTACTGGATTCAGGTGCATGTCACCATCTCATGTTAATTAAAGCACAAAGGGTGAAGTGGTAGAAAGGTGGTAGAAAGTTTCTGTCCAAAATAAATGGTGTGTGGATAGAAATGACTCAGACTGTCTTTTGGATGCACCTGTTGTGTGTATGCTTAGCGATGTTTCCATTGAACCTCCCTGAAACCTTTTTGCAACCTGCTGGAGAGAGATAGGGAAGGAAAGGAAAGGAAATGAAAGGAAAGGAAGGGAAAGGAAGGGAAAGGAAAGGAAAGGAAAGGAAAGGAAAGGAAAGGAAAGGGAAGGAAAGGAAGGGAAAGGAAAGGAGTTATTTACAGAAGTTTATTTCAGAAACAAAATGCTATCCAGAAGGAACACTGAGTACAAAATTATGCCTATTTTATCACTGTTTGCAACTGCAAAACATGAACACTCCAACCTGAGGCAAGTTAAGCATGCATACAGCTACTAGGATTATCAGGTAGAAAGTATCTAATGTCTAAACATTCATAATCTTGTACAACCCAGACACCCTTGCTTTCACAGAATCAGATTTAAAATCATAAGCATTCAAGCACTAAGCTTGGTTGGTATCTAGCCTTTGTGGAATACAATGCAGACTATGATGGTGAGATCATTATTTGTGATATCCCTGTGGGTGTTTACTGTTAAGTGACACATAACCTTCAGATACAGAAGACAAGCGATTCATATTTGTTTTACTGAGGCTAGTAGGAGTACAAATTGTGTGGTAGGTAGCAAATATCACCAGTCATAATTCTGCAAACCTCATACTTACCTCTTTCACTCACACATGACTCTCAGATCCTCTTAAAGGATACTTTTCATTTGGAATAATGATAAAATAACAGAGGGCACCCATCCAACAGATATACAATGTATAAATAAAACATGAGAGTAGCAGTGGACACCTCTCCAACAGATATACAACATATAACTCCAACAAGAGAGTAGCAGTGGATAGTTATCCAACCAATATACAACATATAACTCCAACAAGAGAGTAGCAGTGGACACCTCTCCAACAGATATACAACATATAATACCAACATAACAGCGCCAAAAGCTCACAGAACTAGTACCCTGTCAATTCCTCTCAGTGCCCTGTCCATTTATTTCGGTTCCCTGTCCATTCCTGTCAACTACTCAATGTCAAGATTCTGGGCAAAGCCAAAAAATATTGGTGGAGGAGACAAGGGTCCCAATTCAGAACAGGTTTGAAATACTGGTGTTAGAAACTTAGAAAGTTGCTAGAATAACAGGTTTTGCATTAGCATGCATTTTTTAAGAATATAAAGTCTGAAACTCAAATGTCTGTCATTAACAAAAAGTAGCTTCAATTCTCATTGATTTTTCCAGAAAACCACAAATTAAGAATATAAAGTCTGAAACTCAAATGTCTGTCATTAGTAAAAAGTAGCTTCAATAATCACTGATTTTTCCAGAAAACCACAAATTTTATGAGAAACAGACCAACAATATGCAGCAATATGTATACTTTCTGTGACATTTCAGACAATTAACAAGTATGGCCCTGTAGTCAGTGCTTACTTATACTCAAAGTGCATCCATGTAGCCAGAATCATACCAACACTATTCAGTGATCCATTTACTGTTATTTGTGGTCTAAAATACCTCTCACTCAGGCTACCTTAAAGCAGCACATAGCACAGACCTGAGAATACTCTAAGAGCAGGCATTTTGTCTAACTAGACTGCACTTTACACACTTCCTACAGTTGGCAACATCCTTAAATACATGTAGGAGCATTCTCTGTGCCTGTACCTCAGCAAGTTCCCCTTTGGAGACTCCAGATTAAAAGTAAGTGTTTTAAATTAATTATGATGATGATGATGATGATGATTATTATTATTATTATTATTATTATTATTATTATTATTATTATTATTATTATTGTTTTGTTGTTGCCCCATGGACTATGATGTTTGCAGATGACATTGTGATCTGTAGTGAGAGTAGGGAACAAGTGGAGGACACCCTGGAGAGGTGGAGATATGCTCTAGAGAGAAGAGGAATGAAGTCAGCAGGACTAAGACAGAATATATGTGTGTGAATGAGAGGATGGATAGAGGAATGGTGAGAATGCAGGGAGTAGAGTTGGTGAAGGTGGATGAGTTTAAGTACTTGGGATCAATAGTTCAGAGTAATGGTGAGCATGGAAGAGAGGTGAAGAAGAGAGTACAGGCAGGATGGAGTGGGTGGAGAAGAGTGTCAGGAGTGATTTGTGACAGACGAGTACCAGTAAGAGTGAAAGGGAAGGTCTACAAGAGTGTAGTGAGACCAGCTATGTTATATGGGTTGGAGACAGTGACACTGACAAAAAGGCAGGAGTCAGAGCTTGATGTGGCAGAGTTGAAGATCTTAAGATTTGCACTGGGTGTGACAAGGATGGACAGGATTAGGAATAAGTACATTAGAGGGTCAGCTCAGGTTGGAAGTTTGGAGACAAAGCCAGAGAGGCAAGATTGCGTTGGTTTGGACATGTGGTGAGGAGGGATGCAGAGTATATTGGGAAAAAGATGCTAAGGATGAAGCTGCCAGGTAACAGGAAAAGAGGGAGGCCTAAGATAAGGTTTATGGATGTGGTGAGAGAGGACATGCAGGTGGTTGGTGTGAAAGAACAAGATGCAGTGGACAGAAAGAAATGGAAACAGTTGAACTGCTTTGGCGACCCCTAACGGGAGCAGCCGAAAGAAGAAGAAGTTGTTGTCATTGTTGTTATTATTATTATTATTATTATTATGTTGAAATAGTTTGATTGCTGCCATAGCAAAGAAAATAATATACTCTGACGCTCTTCATCATTAGAATGATCATCAAACCTCTCAACCTCTTCTAGCAAGAAATTTGGACAAAGCAACAAATAATGGCGGGGCAAAGGCCCAAAAATAGGGAAACATTTTAAATATTGCTCTTACAGACTTAGAAAGTTGACAGAATAATAGGCATTGGATTAGCATGAATTTTCTGAAGTATATGAAAGTCAAACATATGCCATATTTTCTCACTTCAGTCTTTAATGATTAGACAGTGATTTGCCAGAAAAACACAAAATTTAGAAGAAACAAACAAAAAAATATGAGGCAAAAATCTGGACATTCTGCGAAAATATGTACAGTTGAGAGTTATGATGATCATCAGTTACCTGGTATTAAGTAGAGGAGCTGGAATTCTGAAAAGGGAAAACAAAGAAGATCTCAGTCCTTGTAGAAGACAGTCAACAGCAAACAAGTATCCAACTAATTATTGGATTTGCCATCACTTTAAATGCAGATTTTAGCCAGTGGAAAGTGAGGGCTCTACACTTCAGATGGACTTTGACAAAATATCTCAGAACTTTAGAAAAAGCTCTGACTCACGGCATTAAGAAAATGTGTAGAAAAACATGCACTCATCAAAACTACTGTCACATCTGCAAATGCAGAGCTCTTCTATCACAGAAGCAATAGCAAATGTATGAAGTCACTACCCAAATCAAAAAGAAGAAACATTTTTTTTAATAATGCAGCCTCAAAGGAAATGGGAAACATTGTTTGTGAAGTATGAAGAAGGCATAACAACAAAGAAACGTATACCAATTGAAAGGGAACAGGTTTGGTAGTCAGAAGAAAGGCCTAAGAAAAGGAAAGAATAATTTGTGTGTGTGTATACGTCAGCAAAATTCTCAGTCCTTTAAATAAAAAATAAACAAGCTAATGAGAACAGAAGGGGCTGGTCACTAACTAGCATATTTAATAAATCATGGGACAGGATAACATTCCTGATAACTGGAAGATAGATGATATGAATGATTCCCCTTCACAATACCTGAAGCTAAACAAGGGATGGAAACTACTTGACTGTCAGGTTGATTTTATTGTACAAAAAATGATGGAGACCGAGAGAAGGAAAGAATTTTAGAAAAGCAACACCAAAGGTGAGATCAGTTCACAACCAGAAGAATATGTTAAACAAATCCTGTGGAGTTCTTTGACTGGATAACCAAGAGATTAGATTAGAAGGGGTAAAAAAAATAGACAACACAGATTTACTAAGCTATTCTTCTTCTGCCCGCCAATTTAGAGTGTCAATCCACCTGCAGCATGTCTTGATGTGAGGCGGCAATGCTAACCACTGCACCACCGTGGCTGCCCTATTTAACATGTTACCACACAAAAGTTTAATAAACAAATTAGGCAGGCTTAGAGTAGATCCTTGGGGAAGGATAGAATACATAAAACATTGGCTAAACAGGATGGCAGAGTGACACTTAAAGCAAGCAATTCAGATGAAAAAGTAGTAACCAGTGAGATACCACAGAGGTCATTACAAACCTGTTTCGTATATGTGAAAAAGCCAGAGTTGTTAAGAGAGTGTAGGGGTGATAGGAACAGATCAAAGTCAAAAAGGGTAGAAGAAGTATGTCCCATGTTAAAGGAGAGCTAAGAGAGAGAAAGGTAATCAGGGGTTAAGTTAGGAGAAGGGAAATCAGAAGAGGTATTGAGACATGTAGTAAGTAGTTGGAAGACTAAGGTCACAGCTTTGTGTGGGATGGCAGGTGGGTAATGACATATGCAATCTGAAAAGAGAGCTGAAGATATTAGGGCCAGTGCTTGATCTCCGAATGGGACTCATCAGCTGATACAAAGCTCCACTGAAGCTGAAGACCGAGGAGATTATGCATCATGATGACTTTTGGAGGTGGAGTGAAGATGGAGATAGTCATTTGCACATGTGGTGGGACTGTAAAATGGTTTGCAAGCTATGAGTGAGTCTACAGCAAAGCTTAATGGGAGTAGAACGGATTAGACTGGGTTTATGAAAGAAATGGTTGCTGAATAAGGAAAACATGTGGGGTGGAGTGCTCGATGATGGCAGGGTAGGTTAAAGACATGCAGAATAAGGATGGCTGGACTCAGGGTGTAGCACGGAGATCACAGTGAGAAAGGAAATCTCTGAATGCTGTAGAAAAATTAAAGTAGGATTAAAGAGCCTTTCATTTACAGGCTGTCTACTGAAATGCCTGCATGCAAAATGCTGAGTGCCAAAAGCCGAAAAAGACTGAAAACTGGAAAAGAACAAATGTCAAAAACTGCTCTTCTCTTGAAAATTTCTTTTTGCGGGTGGAGAGGGCAAACCTCCCCACCCTCCCCTAAACTTATATATACCAACTCCGAGATAGCCATACTTCAGAGAAAAGGGAATATTCCAAGAAATGACATTGTGGACTTGATACAGAGAAGACTGATCTTTCAGCCATTCAGTCTCCATGTTTCAGGGCTCAGTCCAGTGGGCCCCAACTTTTCAAAAGGTTACCTTGGTTTACATAGTAGTCTATAGAGAGTATAAGGAGCTCTGGGCTCCTGGGATCAGTGCTGGTGAAAGAGAGAGAGAGAGAGAGAGACCAGTAAGGAGGAGAGAAGGAGCAATTGCCTGATCAAGACACTCTCAGGAATTTATTCTTACAGATGGTCTTTTTAAAGGAAAACGTTATAATGGTATTTTCTTACTCTTGAAGGAAGAACCCAGGAGGAGAATCATGAGCATCAATTTTGTTGCATTTTTTTTAAGAATCTTAGGGTTGTATTTCTTTTTCTATGTGATTTGAGGTATCTTGAGGTCTTTCCCCTCAGACTAAGTAGTTTGGGATAACACGGTTTGATGTTTTAGTTGTAGATAATGTAAAACAAAAATGTAATAAACAATAATAACAAAAAATCCTACGGGCCTACTGGATGAACTTTACTACCTGTCCATAGCCTTAACCTTTGCGATCTACTGACAGATAATATAATTATTGTGCATCATAGAAGACTGATTGGTTGACTGGTAGCTTCTAAATACTACCAATGTTTTATGTGGATCTGATATGAGATATATGACATTTCAAATATTTCAGGTTTACAAAGAGTTTTGAGATGAGTGGTAAAAAACACAATCTAAGTGCTTCATCAATATCGTACAAAGCATCTTATGTATCACATAAACCAAACCTCCACAGATTCCAGTTATCCATTTTTTCTGTGATTTTATGTTGAAGTATCATTTCTCATTAGGATACATATGTTTTTTGAAAAGCGGTTTAGCCAGAAGTGCATTTGTTTATCTCATTTAGTTGAATCCTGATTTCTTTGAATATTAAGTGCTAAGATCAGCATGACAAAGGAGCTTTGGCAGAAGAAGAATTCATCTTTACCCCTCCTTGCCACCAAGTTTACATCCTTTTTGAGTTAGTGTACTTAGAGATGTGTATGCAGTGCAGCACATCTCATTGTTGGGGAGCCCATCTGAATTTTTTTGTCGTTGTTAAATCTGACAATTCCCATTACTGACTTTACTTTTCTAGTGTTGTCAGTTAATCTATAATCAGGTTAATTAAACTACCTAGGCTTAACCCTTGCAAGAAAATTATTTTTTCCTCAGATGTTCACTATAGGTTGATTTGGGAAATATTTGTTTGAATTTTTTATGTTCGGCGAAACTACCATAAGTGAATCAACGTGAATTTGAGCAATGCACACTGCACCGTGGATCATCAGTTTCTGTTGCAGCACTTTGCCTGATACTCCATTTGCTGCATTATGACCTGGTTTCAGCCTAACAAAATGGGTCAGAGGCAAGGAAACTGACCATGCTTTCAGTATCTTAAGCTGAATTAGCACAGTGCTGGAAAGATCCAAGTGGGTAAAGACTAGATAGCTAAGTGGAGACTTATTTTCTTACTTTCTCTGTAGTGAGTATGTGACCTTAGGCTGCCAGATTACCATCCTCAGTGAAGATTATTGTAGGCAGCAGCTCTCTAATGTAGAACCATATCTAGATTTTCTGGCACCCTGTGCTGTTCCCCAGACAGGTTTCTGTCTTTACAAAGGTGAGGACAACAAAAACAAAACAATAAAATCTTTTCTGCCCTGAGTTTGCAGCAAATCACTTGCTATAAATAAAAGAAGTGTCTTGCTACAGTTAAAATTCTACACACTAAGTGCTTCAGAGATTCAGCTGTGAAATGCGGCATCAACATTCATTTCTGAATGCTGGAACTGCACTACTGCAACATCAGTATTTTCTGATCATACCTTATCACCCCGTAGCAGGGGCAGCTGTCTCTTTCTCCTCACCCTAGATAAACTTCTGCTCTAATAAATCACCTGACCACTCCAATATGGCATGGCACCTGAGGGAAACATGCATTTTTACCCTTATAACTGCAAAATTTCTGAGGAAGGCATGGCCCTACCAAACATGAGAATAGCCCAGTATATTAGTCCTGACATTTATCCCTGACAAAAAGAATGAAGGGGTCATGAAATGAAATATCAGTGTGGAAGTTGGTGTTTGAGAGCCCACTGGCTGGCACAGTTCAATCAGAAACAACAGGATTAAAAACTGCTGTTTTTTTAAATAACGACTGTGTATATGGCAATACAAGAATTTCTGTTCTACCAAAGAATTAGAGCAGACTGCTGGATGCTTCATCTTCTCTGCCTGGCTTTCATTGCAATAACCCAGGATTGTTCCTTTGTAATATAGGAACGTTGGCAGTATGGGTATATAACACCAGGGAAATAATTGCAAGAAACCAAAAAAAAAAAAAAGAACCTAAAGCAATGTTCTTTAAAAAAAAAAAAATCTCTAAAAAGGTTTATAAAAAATACTGCTATTTTTCCTACTCATCAATGATGCATCCAATGACCTTCCCGACCTCAACACAGCCCTTTATGCAGATATTGTACTACTTGAATCATGTGAGAATACCTTGATCCTTTCACAGAAATTATAGCCTAGCTTTACATATTTATCCCATTGGACAGATACAAATATACTGGTAACCAGTCTCCTGAAGTCTGCAACATGATATGTGGCACCTCACTAAAACTCTGCAAATCTAGTTTTAACTGATACATACAGCAAACCAATACCATTAGTAACAGAAAAGAAGTACCTATAGGCCACTGGCCACTGGCCAAACATAGTGACCATTATATTAGAAAAACATTCCACCAACAAAAACTGTGCTATAGCATCTCACACCTCCTCAACTGTAAAACTCACAATGCTTTAGATAAAAATGTGCTTTTACCTAAAATTGAATATGGCCTCTTTCTTGTGATCTTACTATCTAACTGAAACACATCTAAAATACAAGCTACTATAAACCAAATCTTCAAATTTGTTCTTCTTGCAGAACCTAAAACTCATCACTGCCAACTTCTACAGTGGTGTAACTGGTGACCTGTACATGAGACAGCCATATTTCTACTTAGCTGTCAAGTTTACAGGCTGTTAAAAAAGGACACCCCCCCCCCCAGGAAAACCAGAAAATAAAATTACAAATCAAGCAGCCTAACTTCACACGTAGGGACAGCCAAGAAGTTAGCATTACCCTCATTAGAACTTATCATAAAGCTTTCAGTGAATAAAGACCTTTCCCTAGCTAAGCTGGTTGGAATCAGCTATCTGCAGAATGGAAGCCACTTCAGTTATTTAGAAACAAACTAAAAGAACAACTATGTGCACTAAATGCCATTATTTCAAGACAATGATTAGTCCTTATGCTGTAGTCACATCTTTCATGTAAAGACATAGTTTTAACAAATGACCACTGGTCGACTGGTTTACCATAATTGTACAATCCATCCATCCTCAGCTCCTTTTCCCATTTTTGCACATGGGGTCAGGCTGTCACTTTAGCAGTGACAATCATCTCAAGCCAAGGTTTACACCACCAAGTGGCTAGCCCTGCCACAGTAGTTCATTCGTACCCCACACTCACACCTACAGCCAGTTTAGAGTGTTCAATCCACCTACTGCATGTCTTTGGAATGTGGGAAGAAACTGGAGCAAACCCACATGAACAAAGGGAGGACATGCAGACTCCGCTCAGAAGGTACCCCGGCCTTCTTGGAGAATCTCTTGCTGTGAGGTGACAACACTAACTGCTGCACCACTGCGGCCACCCAGACATACTGTAAATAGTATCACTTGCATTTATAACTGTACATAACATGCAAATGTATTGTCTGTACTTTGTCGTTGTGCTGTGTACAGATCCATATTCTTTAGTCTATGTATAATTTTCTGCTTGTGTCATGCACCATGGTGCTAGGATCATGGCCAAAAAGTGTCAGTTGACCAGTCTAATTACCCAGTTATCAAACAAATAAATAAATAAATAAATAAGTGCAGTGGCAGGATGTTAACTGCTAGTGACATGCTAACTGCTGAATGAAATGCACAGTGATTTGCTGAGAAACTGCTTAATAAAAGAAGTGCACTGTAAATTGTTGGAAGCTTGCTTTTCAAAGATTGAATTGTGCATGCACTGAGCTGTAGAAAAAAAGCATGCTGAAAAATATGTTCTTACTTGAAGTATGTGCATAAGAGTAGAGGTAAAATAAAGTACTGAATTTGGCAATGTGTACTGAACTTTCAAATGCAAAATGTGATTTACTGCATTTTGAACGTATAAGTGAATGTGATGAACTAAAATATTATGATGTGAAATTACCTTCTGACATCGGAAAATTTATAGGAATTGCCCTAGTAAAATAAAGTGTTGAAAGGAGATGTGCAAAAGATGTGTGGAGCAGTGGTGTATTTACAAGAAAAATGAAGCAATCCCACAAGTGTAAGAAGTCACAAAAAACAGGAAACGGCTGTAAAATCCAAAAATCCACTTTAATATGCACAGGTATAAGCGCTTTTGTCCCAAAAGTGCTTAATCAGGAACTTCATCAGATACAAAATTAAAACATGAAAGGTAACACTAAGTAGACCAAGAAACAATTACATCACTTCCTCTATTGCATTTAAAAAGACATTACATTCTAAAACCCAGATTCTTGTCAAAATTATAAGATGAAAAATACTGCAAGCAGAAATAACACACGTCCATAAAAACATATCAAATGGATATTCATCTACACCCCCACAAACCATAGCACAAAACATACCACAAAACAATACAGTATGTGTGAATACAATATCATCATTTTCTTAGATAATAAGTGAACCATAAGCAACCTCTACCGATAGTAATGCTGTTTAACTATAAAGTTCATATAACACTGCATAAAATGAACAAAATGTTTAAAAATGCATAAAAATGTACCCATATATATATTTAACTACATATAAGATGCATGTAGAGTAGTGCATAAAAATTCATACAGTAACTAAAAGTGTGTTAAACTATTATACAGTAAATTCATAAAATAAACTAAGAAGCCTAACTATTGCTTTAGTGCTTTTAATTTCAGCAAGCTACTAATAGATACAGTACCATTTAAGCCTGCCCAATGTAAGGCATTGAACCATAATTGCCAGACTAATTCAACCTTTTCTAGTAAGTAAGGCCATGCAGCTCCCCTCTCCATAGGTTTCTGAATCTCCAAAATAATAAATTTGAAACAGTGTCCATTATTCCCCTTAATACGTTTAGCTAATGCATTAACATCACATTTATCCCTTATACTTCTAATATGCTCACCGATCCTGTTTTTAAGCTTGTGTTCTGTCTTGCCGACATAAAAACAGGAACAGATAGAGCAGAATGCACAATAAACAACTCATTGAGTGAGACAGTAACATTTCCCTGGTATCTTAACTCTGATGTTATTAATAACATATTCATTCACCTCCAAAATGTAGGGGCAAAATTTACAAACTCCACATTTATACATATACCCACTCCTCGGTGGGGTGTCAGAGTGTTCAAGTAAGTTCTTCAAATTATAACCCTTTCTAAAAATGCAGACTGTTTTTTTTACCCAAGGTGTTAATAAATTCATTTTTACCCCTTAACAGGTTCCAGTTTTTAAACAAAATATCCTTAACCAACTGGGCGTCAGATGAAAAAGTTGTAGAAAAATGACATTGGTACAAAGAAGAAGGAGGATTAGACTGCAAACCTGTAGAGTGTTCAACCTCAATATGCCCTGAGGACCTAGGGGTGAAATTAAGTGAATTGTTACAACAAAACTCTGGGGTTTCAACCACTAAGGAGGATTCAGAATAAGTTTTGGTGCTCATTTGTCCTCCCAAAATGGGTGAAAAATGCCCATCACGTCTTTTGTTCATAACCTCAATCATAATGTTGTTAATCAACCTGAGGGAATACCCTCTCATAGAAAACATCTCCTTAAGTTTTGAACATTCGACAACAAAATCTTCCCATAAAGTAACCATGTGTGCGGCACGGACAAATTGTGCTTTGATAACCAACACGTTTCTGTGAAAACGGATAGCAGCTGTCAAGGTGAAGGAAGCTGTTAGAGTAGGTCTCCTTAAGGAAGATCTCAGCTACAAATCTCTGATGTTCAAGGTCCTTAATCAGGAGAATATCTAAATAAGCAATGTCATTTACTTTAGTACTATAGGTAAATTTAAGGAATGATGTTGTGTTGATGTAATCAAAGAATGGGGTCACTTGCTCTCTTGACCTCTTCCATAAAATAAAAATATCATCCAAATAATGTACATAAGTATGACAAAAGCTAAAAAAGTGTGATGTTCTAAGGTAGCGTTTCTCCCATTCAAGCATAACTCATCTGGAAGTTGAAACTAGTAAGTCAAAAGAATGAAAAAAATTATTATTATGTGGAAGGGAGAAAAGACAAAGCTGCATTGTAAACCTAAATGAACTGCATGATTCTGTTTTCAAACTAAACATGTAAAATGTGGATGCTGAAAATAAAATCCAAAGAAAACAATATCTGTCAAACCTTACTTGAGATGCTGAGCTGATGTAAGAAATTCAAAATGCAGAAAAAAATGTGTCAGTTCTAGGCCACATAATGTCTCAGTAAAAATGCAATCAATTCAAATTCTTTACAAAAAAGAAGATGATTACGTACACAGAATAAGTTCCAATATGAAGAGTTTTCTCACTGCCAGTAATAAATATCTGTTATTGGACTCATTCTATATTAACAGGGGAGAAACCACTGCTATGACTCTGCTGGTATCATAGATACACCAGAGGTATAGTGAATAGGTTAACCTCATATTTCAGAAAGACAGATCCAGGGAACAGAGGACTGCATGTGGCCAGAGCTGTATGTGGTCCTATATCTACCATCAGGAAGGACATATTACCAGACAGTGCCTAAGATTCAAAGTTACAGAATGAACAACTAATGGACCACATTAGTATAACACTAGCTAATGATGGGCATCCACGCATATCTGAGCTTGGGGGAGGGGACTCATGTGGTATTATGTCCACTAGCTATGACTCTGGTATGTGTTAATATTTAGTTTTTGAGCAGGCTGAGAAAAGGACCTACATCTGTCCCAAATGGAAGAGGCCAGGCACCCCTTCTAGTAAAAGAGAGGGCTATAAAGAGAGAGAAGGAGAGATATTTGCATGTCTGTGTAGAGGAAGCACTGTGGAGAGATACTCACCTTTTACATAAGAAAGAGACAATCAGAAGTCTGAAAGTATACTAAAGCCTGAGGTATAAGAAAAAAATGGACTTTATTGGATTGGAAAAATATAGGTTTTTGATCTGAACCTTTGGACTTAATGAAATTGTAGTGAAAAAAAATGTTTTTGTTATGTGAAAAAAACAGTTGATTTTAGTCTGTTAACTATTTGCTTAGGTTGAACAATGGTTTTCTTTTGACCTTTACAAGAAGTATTTTAAAGAATAATTGAAAGACTGGGCAGACTATTAGAGTTGGACTTGTACTATAATTCCTTAGAAAATTTTGGAATTTCTGTTTGGTTAAATTCAAGAACATACAGATGCACTCTTGTAGGATTTTTTGCTTTGGATTCCTTCACAGGAAGATGTCCAGGTCTTCTCAGAAGAGTCCACAGCAATTCTTCCTTACTGTAGCATAACACCCAGAACAAATATTTCAGGCAGCCATTCCGTTCTGTGAGAGCACTAAATTACATAATTTTCTCAAGTGTACCATGCAGGAATCTCTGCTTAATACAAATATGTTTCTATTAAAAGCACTCGAGTTCCAAACACTCAAAACTCACTGCTTCAAAGCCAGGGACTCAAGCACCTTGTAGCTTGTGTAGGTAGCTGTGCATGCTCGAACTTTAATATGAGTTCAGGCAAGAAGCTGTGCAGAGGGAGTGGGGGATAGGATTAGGAAGTGGGAGGGTGTTGTAGGATAAGGGAGTAGGAGGGGGGTTTAAGATTAGGCAGCAGGCAGGAAAGTTTAGAGTTAGGTAGCAATCAAGAAATCTAGGTTTAAGGAGGGGAGCTGGAGTTTGAGGATTAGGGAGCAGGAAGGTAGCTTGAGCATTAGATATAGGAGGTGTTCAGGGAATTTAAGATTGAGGGAGTTGGAGTTCTAGGTTGAGGGAGTGGAAAGGGAGTTTCAGGGTTAGGGAGTGATCAGCGAATTTAGGTTTATGGAGCAAGGTTGGAGTTTTAGGGTTAGAGAGAGGGAGTCAATATTTAGGGTTAGGCAGAATGGAGTTGGGTTGGGAACTGAGTGAGAGTTTTAGGTTTAGTGTTTAGGTTCTGGTAGGGCTATAAGTAGGATGCAGTGTTAAAAGGGCTATGCAAGAACAAGAGATCAAGCTAGAGAGGGTTCAAGCACTTACTTTTATGAGCAAGTGGTAGTGAGCAGGTTTGTTGACAGCCACTGTCATGTGAGCATTTGTAGTAGATCCAAAAGATATAAATTTCCTTAAAGCAAAAGTTTATTTACAACTATTTGCATTGATATTTAAGGCAGTAGTTGCATTTTCAACGTTATACATTAGTACACTATGTTGCAGTACAAACACACACACACACACACACACACACACACACACACACACACACACACACACACACACTCATATTTATTTATCATACAGGTCTTCATCTAAGTATTTATAATTAAGTGTATTTTCACAGAATTGTTTCTTAATCAGTTAATCAGTGCATTTACCTGACAAGAACATCTTCAGTCATCCATGCTCAAAGCCACGAGGCCTAAGAAACATAATATGCAGGTGACATTTAAATAATACACGACTGATAAGACAATTGCATCGTGGAGATCTTCAAACAAAAATAGGAAAATGCAAACAATACGTTTGGTTCTAGCCAAACTGTCTTTATACTTTTACTTCTTTTTCTCTGTGTTATTTTTTTCAAACCTGAAAGTGGTGCTAATGTTAAAAACATACTCATTATTTTCTGTTATTTGTTGATTCTCTAGTGTTTACCATTTTTTGCTTTTACTTGGACCCTTTCTTACTTAATATTTTGCCACTCAGAAGTTGTAATGCATGCAATTTTTTTATTCCATAAAAATAAAGTTTATTCAACTAACAGCAGTTCTGACAAAACCTTTTTCTCAATTCATAAAAGAGCCATGAGAACAGTTCTCAAAACATACCTGTTACAGAAACTATCTACATACTACCATATTTGTCTTTCAACAAAAATTATAGAAAAAACACATGTTCATCTAACAAAATACCAGTAAATCAGATGTTTGTGGTATAATGTTGTAGATCCATTAAGCACAATAATGACCGTGAGCTGCTCACCATGCCATGTCAAACTGTGCATGTGACCATTTTTTTAAGTTTCTTGCTCAGAATATGAAAGGTAGTAGACCAACCATTGGGAATGTATTTCCAATGTTGAAAAATGAAGGCTACTAATGTGAGAACCACTTGTCTTACTCAAATTTGCATGTGGTTGTTAAACTGTGGAACAGCATCTGTAACTCCAATCAGCCAAACTGTTGTGACCTCCATATTGGGAAGGGAAATATGCAAAACTGATGTGAATGAGGTGATCAGAGTGTCCCATAAGGGCTGAAAGTTATTACAACACCAAATCATATAATAGCCTTTTTGGGCAGCACAGCATCTCCAGTATTGTTGGCTAGTTGAATGCCCATCCTTTGCAAATTTTATAAGAGAATGCTGACAAAAATAAATTAGCTTTAAGAAACTGAACTTCGAGAATGCTGGTAAACTGGAGTCATTCATTTGCCGTAAACATTTCACCCATTGCCCATAAGGTATTTCTTCCCTCCATAAAGTCACTCACTTTAACCTAAGTTCATTCAACTAATCAATATGAATAACAACAAATTCCACCAAAACTTCAAGAACAAAATGCTGCTCCAGTAGTCACAAACCTCAATTTTATTAGAAGTTTAAGTGCTTTCATTCAGTAAAGTATGAACTTCATCAGAAACTAATTACACACCCACTCCACTTCCCTTTTAAACAGGAAAAGATGCCAAAAATAGTGAATGAATTTAAAAAGATACACACATGAAAGCACCTATTTACATCAACAGCATGCATGCAGAATAAAAAGCTAACCATCATTATGAATACCAAAAAAAAAATTAACATGGTAGAAAATGCATATATACAGGTCGAAAAAACTTATACAGAAGAACAGGTAACAGATATTCATAAGAAATGCTTTGCTCTATAAAGTATGTATAAAAACAATATGTAAAACTCGTTGAGATTCTGCTTTGCTTCTTAAAATAGGTTTGATCAAAATCATATCATTCAAACCAGGTAGAACACTTGTGTTGAGCAAAACCTTCCAATAATACTCTCTTTGCTCAGACAAACGTCCCCAGCCCCCCCTCTACTAGGAATGGGAACTTTTCTAGGACAGTAAAAGCAAACCTTCATAAACTCATTACAACTAGTAGAGTGCTTGTAAAATGCATTAGCTGAGTTGGCCTTACTAATAGCGTAAATATGCTGGTATATTCTAGTTTTTAAAAGGCCAATCAATTTCCTGACATAGAATGCCAAGCAGGAGGCACAAAAGCCTATGCACACTACCCCTTTTGTTCTGCAGTTGTACCTCCCCCTAAATGAAATCAACCTGGGGTATCCTGGGACAGAAAAATGTGATCCTTCAAGTATATACCTACATTGTCTGCAGGCACCACATCACTTCATACCCAGGTTTGTAATGTTAGTACCTTCCCACAACTGCTCCTCTCAAGAAAAGCCTTTAGATTACTACTATTCTTGCACAGAAATTTCGGTTTGTCACCCAGTTGCTGCAAACTACTAAATGTATCAAATACAGAGTACCAATGAGTGTTAATGTAACATTTTAGAGAAGAAATCTCCCTATAATACTCCATAACAAATGCCTGTGACAGGTTCACCATTGCCCTAGGCATCTCAACATCCTGAACCCTACTTTTTGACCGCAAAAGGGGAGCATATCAGAAGTTCCTACCCTCCATAACCTAAGTCTGTGAATCACGAAGTCAGTTCTGACGATACCCTCGATCTTTAGACATACTATTATAGATTCATAAATTCATAGATTAGTACTAGGCTAACTGCCCTTGTGAGCCATTTTAAGCCTAGACAGTTATCCCTTGTGAGACTCAAACCCTGCACCTTGTGTTTGTAAGGCAAACACCTAAACCATTAGGCCACCCTCCCAACCCTATATGCTTATGCTTGAGCATTTCCTCAAAAAAAGTGCCCTCATCCAGTATTAACCTGCTTGATCTGATATACTGTCCCTTAACCAAATTCTTCTTCGGCCACCTGGGGTGTTGTCTATCAAAGTGCAGGTAAGCGTTTTTAAATGTATCCTTACTGTAAATGTTAGATTTGTACCTGCTATGATCCAAATTCTTATATAGGGTGATATCCAGACAATTAATAGAATGTTTTTTTTTCTAGTGGGTAAACTCCAAAAAGTCTGTGGAGTCAGACATGTACCTAATGAAATCATCCAATTCTTTGGAGCTCCCTTTCCATAAAATTAAGATATAATCCAGGTACCTAAGGTAGGACGCTATCTTGGAAGAAAAAGTGAATGTAAAATCTAAGAAGTTTCCCAGTGCCATAAAAGCATATTTGCAAAAACTGGAGTTGATGCTGCACCTATGGCCACCCCCCTTGTACTGTTTAAAATATTCACCCTCATAATACACAAAGTAGCAAGAAGAGTCTCCATATAATGGCAAATTAAATTAATTTGACAATTGTTAAGAGCAGTAGCATATCATAAGAAACTCCTACATTGTCAGAAAAAAGACATCTCAAGTTTAACTTCCTTGTATATAGTCTGAGGTCAGTAAGGCAGTCAACTACCCTAGACTTACTAGTAGCAATAAATTCAAAACCTTTTTGGAACAAACTACTGAACACAAGGGAATCTTGAGTCTAGAAAAATTGTACATTTTGCAACCCTCATATTTTCAAACAGTGCCTCTTGTATCCATGTCCAAATTGCCTGATATAATTAGTTGCGCAGCTGTGCTTTCTGATAATTCAACCCTTGGAACTCCTGCCTGGGATATGAAGATTGGAAATAACACCCATGCTGCTGATGGTGTGTATTCATCCCCTGCTTGCCCTGTTTTTCTTCCAGTCTTTTCAACCTCTGTGGGAGGCTTTCCCCCAAAAAATGGATAAGATTCCTTGTCGTAGTACTCCGCTCCCTCCTGGTCAACTACGGAGTGGGGAGGAGACTTCCCAAGACCTTTTTCACCATGTGGACCTGGATAAGCAGTTTTGTCCTTGTAATCCTTTGCATCCCTCTAAATATTTTTCCTGTTTTCTTTTGAAAGCTGCCCTTTTGTGTTGATAAATTTTCCTAAAAATCCTGTGAAAATCCTCGGAGAGGTAAAAAAACAATAAATCTTTCTTCACCTCCTTGTCCAGTTTTTTGATGTTATCCTCCAACTTTTACAGCTGCCGCATATTGTCCCACACAATAATGTGCATAAGCTCAATTAAGCTCTGGTCAAAAAATTGCAACATCTCTTGATACAGGACTGAACCTGCAGATACTCCACTGGCGAATTTATAGATCCTCAAACCCCTCAGATCTCGGATGTTGGCAATGCAATAGTTCAAACAGGAATTGCCCATTTGAAAAGTCTTAAACTTAGTGAGCAACTTTTCAAATCTATGAATTTTGCCATCAAGTGCAAGATCGTACTCAGTAGCAGCACAAAGTTTTTCTAAAGGAGTTTTTGAGCCATTTTGACCAAAAGCATATTTAAAACCAAACCAGTCCTGCAAGTTTCCATAACAACTCATAGGTTGTACCCTAGGCTCTGAATTACCAGAGGCAGTAGTGGAAGTCAAAGTGGGTGGTCTCCTGGAACAAACAGCAGCATACATTACACCAGGATCAGCGTTTCCTCCACTGTTCACATTTTTAGAAGAAGCTACCAAAACGTCAACTTACATACATACATACATACATACATACAAATGTTTCAAGCATGGGCATTAAAGCTCTTTTAGCTTGCAAATATGCCAAAACACTTGTTCCCATAATAAATGTCCAGGTTGTTCTTAAAAATATCTAAACTAGTACTTGCTTTAATGTAATTTGGTAGTCTGTTCCAAGCTCACTGGAGGCAGCTTGTTTTGCCAGAAAATCTGGTCTACCAATTACTGACATTGTTTAAAAAAAATTGAGAACATAGCATGTGGCAAATGCCTGAGAATAAACAGAACCTTCAGCAGAATGAACAGTTTAATTACTTGTATCCTGGTAAAATCCTGGTAAAAAAGGACATCCTGAATCTCAACTTCTTTGACCAGTATTTCTTAACTTCATGAATGCACCCATTAATACTAGTGTTGGCTTGGTTGCTCAAGTGAAAAGTCATGCAGATGCCTTAATATTTGTGGACCATAACTAATTCTACATGTAGCAGTGGTGCAGCTCTAAGGGCTTTTAAGGCTGATTCACTGAAGGGAAACAATACCAATTTTGCCACCGGGGCAGTGAGGCCTGTTACCTTGGATAGGTGCTGAAACAAGGTACGCATTGGCTCACCCTGCTCCACAGGTTTTCTAATATATACCACACAAGTATTTCTGAACCACATCATAAGAGGAATGTAGACCCTACGAATAACAATGAAATTCAGGTGCACCTGGAAGATGGAATTAAGCATATCCATAGCTAAGACAAATAGCAAAGTTGAGAGGTGGCATCCTTGCATAGTACCTCATTGCAGCTCAAAAGGGGAAGACAATGTGCTATTTGAAAATACCTATGCTGAGGGAGCAGTATATAAACGTTTACATCAATCAATAAAGAGCTTTGGGAGACAAACCAAAAATGTTCCCAAGTGATGGAATCAAATGCTTTAGCAAAGTCTTGTAGTAACACTGCAGCATTGTAATCGCACTTGACATAGGTTGTTTGTATAGTCATCCATACATGAACCAGATCTGGACTGCCTGTCCTGCCCTTAAGAAACCCCTGGTGATTTTCTCCAATCAAGTCAGGTAAGAAAGGTTACAGATGTCTAGCTAATAACTTGGAGAAAATCTTCAAAACTGTTTATAGTAGTGAAATTGGCCTATAATTTCCCATGTCAATTGGATACCATGATGGCTTGTGTTGCATGATAACTGTCTTCTGTATTACTTCACAAGGAAATGTTTTTGTTTCATAAGCTAATAATAAAACTCCCATAGTCAACCCACTAATTGCGGTTTGAAGATTTTGTAGAAGTCAGTTAGGCTATCCAGACCAGGGAATTTCCCTGAAGCAAGGGAGTCTATATCTTTCTCTATCTTTCTGTTTTAGTGATGGGACAAATTAACTTATTAATAGCTTCATCTGGAAGGACTGGGGCAACCATTACTTTAAATTCCATGACCATCTGTCAGAAAGTTAGGAAAACTCAGAGATTAGGAAAGTTAGGGGATTGAACACATTGTTTATATTACTCGGGAAATATAGTATTAGTATCTTTTGGACACACCACTAAGCTGCCTACAGATATGTGCAGTTTATTAATTGTGACCTCTGTAAATTTTTCCTTACATCTGGCAGCAATAATTTTTCTGGAAAGTATCCCCTTAGCCCAAAAGAATAATCTACACCTTGCTCATTTCAATTGAATCCATTTGCATAACAACAACCTTCTGTACTCTTCTTTTAAGAGCATCAAATCTTGAATTGCACCTTTGAGTATCTTGTTCTCTATCTTGAGCCTCCTCTCCTTAAATGCTATCTCCCGCACTAAAGCCAACCTGTGTTCTTCAGATTGTTCCTTGGTTATCTGTGCAACAATTTGTATACATCTTTTGCAGGACAATTTGAGACTCTGCCATGTAATTATTGGAGACCCTCCTCTAGCTTCTTCATTTCCTATAAATACAGGGATCTGATTTCTTAGAGTCTTGAGCCTTGACAAACTTGTTATTTTTTAATAATAACTGGTCTAAATTGCATTGTTTAAAAAAGCAATAATCCTGCAAAGGATGGCAATCTATTACTACCTTGGCATGGTCCAAGATCCCATTAGCTTTACTATCTGCTTCATTGACCCATGATGCAACTGATACATACATTACGCATATTAAGTATCCACATTTCTAAATGGTTTGTAACCTCCCCAATCACAGAAAAGTATAGTTATTGACTGAGGGATGATGCAGTCTCCAAACATCTATCAAGTCCAACTCATGCAAAAAGGATAGCAGTTCCATTTTAAATTACAACAGATTATCTGTGCCAAGGGATACAATCCATCCAAATATCCAGTGTTATGTTAAAATCATCCTCTAGTATGATAGCCCCCCCCCCAGCAGTTTCAACCTTTCCACCACTTTTGTCAGTATTCTTAAGTCATAAACATCATCTATATTAGACCCATAAATATTCAGCAGTAGTGAGCCTAGGGAAGTATGAGGTAATCTTTAAGACTATCTCTCTATCCTTATTGTCCTGAGCCTCCTTGACAACTTGCCACCCTAGTTTTTTTTTTTCTGAAACAGAATCACTGCTTCTCTCTTAGCATCCCTAGTACAGGAGGTAAACCACAGACCAGGTCATTTAGCAAACATTTCTTCAGCCATGCTTGTTCAATCTTGGTTTCTTGGAGTAGGATTAAATTATTCTTCTGTCAAAATAGATGCTTGAGAATTGCTTTGGTTTTCCATTCCAGCAGACCCCTCTCAAGGAAAGACAACATTTCCCTTCCTACCTACCAGCTTGCCGGGATGCATCATGATAATGAGATGCTAGTTTGTATTTATGTATTTATACAGTGCAATTGTTTTAACCTTAAAACCTTAAAACTATTACAGATCTATAAAACTTACAAGCAAAGGGACAAGCTACGGCTGGATATAAACCCAGCTGACAAAATGAAAACTGACCATAAAATCAGTAAGTAAACTCGATGAATCAACTATTTATTTTATACAGTTGCATAAAGAAAAACAGAAGAAAAAAAACACAACCTGTGCTTTACCAGATCATAACCAAGGGGAAAAAAACAAAAACAATCTAGACAAGTTCATGCTTCCCACATAACATACCTACCATGAAGAATACCCATCACAAAATGAATAAAAAGAAGAGGAAAACTGCTGATAGACAATTTGTAAACACAGAAAAACCATATCAGACATCCATCCTTGCCCACTGCCTCATGTACATTTGCAGCGTAACTGTTCAAAACATGCTTGTCATGAGTTCATATACTATGTGAGCTGGGGTGATGCACAGCACCACTGTCCATGAAGTGGCATCCTTTGCTTAGTGGATAAGTAAGTCTCTTGCACAGCAGAATCTTTTAGGCTCAAGTTGATAGATAATTCTCATTATCTATATTGCCCCAACACCCCTCAGTTGTGGCTTTTTCCTACAATTGAATTTCTGGATGTGAGAAAGACAGCTCCTCTGCAGTCTTACTTAGGGAGGACTCCATATCCAAATCTAACTGGGTACATCTCTTAGAGGTGTGGACTGGGTCATGGAAGAGTTTATTTCACCACATTTCTTTAATCCCCTAGAGTACTTAACCTTCATCCTTAACCTTCTTTTGCATGAGTGGCCTTGTAGCAGACCCATGTGGGGTATGATCCCTCTTCTTCAGCTGATAGCTTGATAAAGGTGCCTGATCACCTCTGTGTATGAATGACTTTGGTTCAGCTGCTGTTTTCAAAGGAATTAATCCACTTCCCTTGAATCTTGAAAAGTAATTTGCATGCTGCACTTAATAAAGACAACTCAAGAAAAAGCACGGTTGCAGACTGGATGAGAGAAAAAAATATATAATTTAATTGAGCACTTCCGTCAATATTACAGTGGCTGGGTACTTTAATTGCACCTGATAACCCAGATCTCTCCCATGATGTAAGTAAAGTGTGCGGCCTTTACGCTTCAAGTACAATGAGGTACTGTGTGTGCTGCATGAATTGGATGACCTGCTATTTTGAAATTATTCCTTAAATCCCTGGCCCTATGAAGGATGGCTTCCCTGTGAGAGTAGTCCAAGCATTTTACTAACAAATATCTGGTATTGTTATTCCCATTGACCTTAGAAAAAATCCTATGAGCCTGTTTGATTATAGAAGGAGTATGTCTGTTCAACAAAATAGCAAATATTTCTTCATAAATTGCACTGCATCCTGGCCATCAATGAACCATATGTTGTCCTGATGGGCACAGTTCTCCAGATCTTCCATTTTTGCTTCAATGTGCAGCACCTTTGAGAACAGGTCCTGTATTTCCTGGGAGTGTTTGGAAGTCACATACCATTGCTCAGATATTTCCTCCCTCTGCTGCTGCACTGCATCTTATATCACAAAGAGCTGTATTGCATGGTTTGACATAACTGTCTTTATTTGTTGAATATCTGCCACTGCTCATTGCATTAGTTTAGAGAGTGCCTCTGTTGATCCCCTTCAGGCTCTCAGCTTCTCCATCACATTAATCAATTTCATCACCATGCCATCCCAGTACTGATCTTTGCTGCATAATAAAACCAAAGAGTAGTCAACAGTTTAAGTAATCTACATCAGGATGGGTGTTTACACAGAGCAAATGCTATTGGTGATGGGCTTTGCAAAACTGTTCAGAGCGTAATTGATAGCAAATTGACCCCTGCAGTGCAAGCTAATCACAGTCATGCTTCTACCTCCATGCACATACCCAAGCACACCCCTATCCCTCATTTTATTTTGAAGCATTTAGATACAAAAATGGGGAAAGTCTAAAACTTAGAAAGATCATAAGTTCAAAACACTCTCAAGGTCATACAACACAAAAATTAAAACTCTACTGGAAGAATCCCATTGCTCCCAATTTTAGGGCAATCCCTCATACTCCTGATTCCTACTTCAAAGCCACAGAAACTCTGAGAAGAGGAAAAAGGTGGAAACAAAAGTAAAACCCACCTGTTTCCTATTTGCTAGACCCAAAAGGCACAATGTAGTCAGTGAGCAGCATAAGAAGTTGTAAATCAGGTTGTAAATTTGAACAAAGGTTCATTGTTCTGAGACTCAGTGTTCCAGAATGTTATAAGCCCTATATTGTCTATTTTATTTCTCCATGCCCCTTTTACTAGTTAAGAATTCTTGACTCTGTATATGTTTTCCATATTGCTATTATGGTAGAGCTATTGTTATATGTTTTATTTCATGTTTTATTCTTTGTTGTCCCTTAGAAGAACTTTGAAATAATAACTTGGACTAGAACACTAAAAATAAAGTCACTTAATGCAGGTAAACGCAGGTATTATGCATACAAATGAACCAAAATATAGCATTTCAAGAAAAAAAAAGATCAGCCAGGCAGCTGATATTGTGGACATCAAGATATTCCTGTTTACTTCAGTCAGTTTCTTCCCTGGCACCATAACATCTGTGGGTTACAGGAACCAAGTATTTATGCAAACACACAACCATCAGATGCAGCCACTTGAATGAGCGAACATCTCCGATGTTTGACCAGACTAATGGAATGAACACATTCATAAACAGTGGGCCGGGAATTATCTCAACTCACAGCTGTCAAAACTATATTGTAGAACCAATTGCAACTCCCCTCTGTCTTAGCTCAAATCAAAGACAGAGATCTAAAAGTCAGGAACAGATTTTAAATGTTTATCTTATATACTTAGAAAGTTGCTAGATTAAAAGAAGCTTTGCATTTGCAAACATTTTCTGAGGGATGCAAAGTCTAAAATTCTTGCCTGCCATTATTTAATGAATTTAATCCATAACAATTTGTCAGAAAGCCACACATTTTATGAGGAATAGATAAAAATACCTCTCATCTTCTTTGGTCAAGAATTCTGTTCAAAACTAAATATAATGAGGGAATAAAATCACAAATTTTAAATACCATTTTTTAATCTATTTGCTAATCAAGTAAACTCAAATCACAAAGTGTTCCTTTTCAGGGATGACCTTAGAGAACTGTTTCAGGAGGTGGAAAAATTCAAACCCTGCACTTTTGACTACAGGAAGCAGTATATTAACAGCTTAGACCCTTAAATACAAGACAACCCCAGTTAATCTAAAATTAATTTTATGAGCAACAGCTATGAATCTCTAATTATCAGCATTATTGAATGTTACCCTCAGAGATTTATCTGAAAATGACAATGTTGCTGAATGCCTGGCAGTTATTACAGTGGGTTAAAGCTCTAAGCTCTTAGGAAACTGCTTCCTGTAGTTACGGGTACAGGGTTTGATTTTGCCCACCCCATTTGCCTCTCTTTGGGAAAGTCATTTATCTAAACAGGGCTCTTGAGATTTGAGTGAAAATAAGTATTTCTGAGCACTAACTATGAAGCTGTAATAACTGGTATTACTAATCATAATCCCAGGTATCAGTATTCATCCTGAAGACATGGAAATTTCCATCTACCCTGCTTGCACCAATTCAAAAATGAAAATCTCCTGCACAAAACTAGTCAAGTCTTCCAGTTGCTTGATTCATGGAGTGAAGGTGTGCCTGTTGAGTGTGCTTGCTGTGCCTGCTGAGCGTGCTTGGTATGCCTGCTGAGTGTGCAGGTGTGCTTGCTGAGTGCGCTTGCTAAGACCAACGTCAAGTCCTAGGTAGTTGCACAGATCACTTTGTGCTGGTCATGCCCTGTCCATTAGACATAACTGCCTTTTTTCAAGGGCAGACTACAAGAGATAAAGTACAAGTCTTAACACATCAATGTTTGAGGTAAGCTTTCTCTACGACTACAATATCAATCCATAAGTAGATATATTGTAGAAGTGCAACAGGCTTTGCCGTGGTATAATTCATGTGAGCTCCCTATCATTACAATGCATGAAGAGAACTTTTCTCCTTAACCCCAAGAAAACCAAACTCTTTCTCTTTTCACCCACCCACTTGTCTTCCTCTATCCATTTTACACTTACATCCGATAATGGGACCATTATCTCTCCTGACCAAACAACAAAACTCTTGGGTATTACTATTGACAATCAATTAAAATTAGACAATCATATTAATCTTACAATAAAATCTACCAACAGAAAACTAGGCTCTCTCTACAGAATCAAATCTTTTCTTACCCTGAAGCCAAAATTACAATAGCTAGAACCCACTTAATCTCAACCCTTTTATATGCTTCCTCCATATACACAAATCTTTCTAAACATAATCTTAAAAAACTTACTACATCATATAACAATATTGCCAGATTTGCAACTGCCTCTCCATATAGAACTCATCATTGTTTAAATCTCAAGAAGCTAGGGTGGCTTGAACTACCACACCTCATGCAATACTATCAACTCACTATTGCCCATAATGCCCTACATCACCCTGACAACACCCCAATACTCTCCACCCTCATAACGCCCTATAACAATCAGAGGTACCTACGCTCCACCAACAAAATACTGGTCCAAACATCCCGATCCAAAAATTCAGCAGGTGACTCCATATTCTCCAACTCAATTGGCAAAATATGGAACAACTTACCACAAGACCTTACATCCCTAACTTCACTCTCCCTATTTCAAACTAAACTAAAATTCTTTCTAAATAACCATTGGCTCTGTTCTTGTCATAACCCTGGTTAGCTCTCTTTTTTTCCCCATCTTTATCTGATTCGTTAACAACCTTTCTCTCTCTTCTCTTCTATATACTCTTACAGAGTATTTAATTTTCTTCATCTTTTCTTTTTTTCCATCCTAGATTTAGACTCTACTCAAAAGTTTATACAACTTGTTACAAGATTTATTGCATATTTTTTTTTTTGTTTTCCTGTTATTGTATATTGATGTATATCTTGACACTGTTTAGTAGTATGTAGTGGAGCTTTTCTCCCCGGGCCTCCACTGAAAATGGACATATATCCAGCTGGACTAGCCCGGTAAACAAATGTAAAATAAAATAAAAAAAAAATAAAATAAAATCATAGTATGCACTAAAGTACAATAATACTGTTTAAAGAGCCTACAGGACAGATACTAAACTTGTAAGTCTATTGTGTGAAAGCACTTTTGTGAAAAGGTTGCATGCATACTTAAAATGTTCTCCCAGGAGTAAACAATATGGACACGTTACTGGGTCTATTTATCAATTAATACTAGTATCCCAAATGTCACAAATGGAGATGGCTGAGCAGAGTACTAGGCCATACAATGAAGTGGAAAAACTAAATACTGTAATGGGAAAAAATTCTAAATTAGTCTGCCAGTAATCAGTACAACAAGCAGCTTTTGATACATATGAGACAAACAAATAAAATTAAAATACAGAGCCAAGACAAAGGTTGGCGAGATATCAGTGACCTTACAAAGTCAAAGACATATTTTCTAGCAGGGAAAATACAGTAAATATGATGATCCTGCCAATGATAATCTGATGAAAGATTGCAACTTTATAATTGTAAACAACAAAGTCCCAGATTTTGCTAGTTCACCTGTGACCCAAGTTTGGGAACAGAGCCATTTGCAGTTATGCCATCTGAGGGGCTATCATGAAGCAGCTAGCTGATGGCCAACTCTCTTATTCCATGGGGAAGGATTTGGGGAAATTGCTGCCTCTGTGACCTCTAGTGGAGACTAGGAGCCTTACAGGTAGCTTACCTAACTCAGAGAGAAGAATAACATTGTGATATTGTTGCACACATATTGCTCCCACAGCTAAAGACATTGACTGAACATCATGCACATAAAGGTTGTTGATTCCATGTTCCATAACTCACCATCGAATTGCTTGCTTCCCAGGTTCATAGGTTCATAGGTTCATAGGTTTATATCCCCATCAGGTCTAGATTTCTTCTGAACAGAGTGGTGCTCTGCCTCCTGGACGGGATTTTTATTCCACAGCATAGCATCTCTGAGTGATAAATCTATCATCCTCCCACACGTCTCTATTATATCCGTAGTACTAGGTTTAAGTCGCTTGCTCTAGGTTTTTGGTGGTTTGGATTTTTGAGGTGGAGCATGTCCATTAATTCCGGGTTGGACATCATTGGTCTGATGAAGAAGAGTACAGGGGAACAATGACCTCACTAGATCTGGATGTGAATCTTCTGATCAGGGTGGGCAATGTAGAAGGTCTTTCTAACCACTTTAGCAATGGCCACTCAACCCTGGGTCCCCAGTCCCCTGATAACCTCTTCTGTGCTTAGTGGATTGCCACCTATATGGTAGCTTGGGTACTTTCTATGGCGCCCAGTTTGCAGTCATCTGCAAACTTTGTCACAAAAGTCCTCCCATGTTGAGGCTGTATGGACTGCCTTTCCTCATCAATTGCCTTTTTACTGAAAATCGACCAAGTTCAAAAACATGATCTTCCATCTTCCCTTGAAAGCCAAGCTGGGTCAGGTGTCTGTGTCTCCCCTATATCTTTGTATATGTTCCATTATGATCCTCTCTCTCCCATAGCTTTGCAGACTAGACTTGTATGGCATGGGGCTGTAAATTACAGGTGAGAGGCGCTCGCCACCTTTGGAGTGGGACACAGTTGGTTGCACGCCACCCTTGGGCATCCTGTGGTGTGGGCTGCTGTAAACAAAAAGCTGCCTTATGTGCGGGTTTAATTCCTCATTTAGCTCGTGTAGCACACAGCCGGGTACTACTAGTGAGTGCCATGAGATTGTATCCCAGAGGAGTTGAAGGCTCACCCAGGAGTAGTGTGGAAAAGAGCAATGGAAGGACTCAGGGTTGGGCAGATGGCAAAGTGTGGACAGGTGGAAGAAGGGAGGGGGGTAAAAAAATCTCAGCAGCATTCATTTGTATGGAAGAAGAGGGACTCGGTATACTAATGCAAAGACTAAAGTTGTACTCAGGGTTAGGGACTCTGTTTTACAGAGAAAGGCCTAATACCAGTACAGCTTTGGTGCTATCAGCTCATACATGATCAGACGCTGTCTCTTTTTTCCTCATTTCCTTCAGTTTATTTCTGTTTATTGTCCACAAAGTATTTAGTGATGATGCTTTTAAGCCAAAAGTTAAGAAATTCTAATGCAAGGAGTTTAATACAATAGCTTATCAAACATATTTAGGCTGATACAATAGCATGTTTCTTAGCTATTAAAACTCTCTGGCATGGCTCTCAAACTCTTAGCTCAAGAAATCTGGACAAACCAAAAATAATGGAGGTATAATGGCCCAAAAACAGGGACAGAGTTTAAACATTGCTCTTATAAACATCAAAAGCAGACAGAATAAAAGGTTTTGCATTAGCTTGCAATTTCTGAAGGATATGAAGTTTGAAAGTCAAATCTCTGTCATTATATATTTTCTTGCATCCTCATTTATTTTGCACTACCCTAGTATTATGCTCTTTGTGTAACTGTTTTCCAGATGTCACAGGAGATCTAGGGTTTCTCTCATTCTTCAGTCTGCCTATACTCGATCCAGTTTAAAACCATATGCCTGATGCTTTCTTGCACACTCTCCCTTTCTTTAAAGCTCTGTTCAAAGGATACAGCCCCACATGACTCAATGGTCTACTGATATACCTTCTTGATGACAATACATAGACCTGTTGTCCAGTAGTCACTTACTCCCCCCCCTCACAAATTCCACAGAACCCCCTCTGTCAGGCACTCACAATGTGCATATAAAAACCAAGAGATTGTGGTACAATGCTTTCTCCTCCATGGCAGAATGATTTCTGAATCTTACATTTTCAAGTACATAGCTCATGCATACACTTATGTAGGACTAATAGCAGGCTAAACCATGAAGCTAGGAAGAGGGTTTTGGCAGTTACCGGTGTATTTTAAATACAGTCTGTAGCTGAGTGCTGGAGATGGGCTATGGCACACTGTGAGGAAAGTAACTAACAAAGTAACATGGATTATGTAGTTTAACAGGAAAGGGCTTACATATGTTTTGGGAGATCTGTGAACCACTGTACCATGAATGACTTTATCTTTTATTTGAAGTATTGTATGGGGTCCTCAGAATATTGGGATACACCTGAGCAGAAGACATTATGTAGTCTGTATCAGATGCTGAACAAGAAAGTTGAATGATGTGAGAACACTAGAATATTGTACATCTGATATAGATCACTCACACAGAAGTTAAACTGCAGAGATCACCTATATTCTATAGGATACAGCCTGGGATGCAAGAATATGGGGGAAGCATTTGAACATCAAGAGTAAAATTATTTCAGATAGGACACAGAATAAAGAACTTGGAGTTACAATGGACCATTGTTGTAAATAAGAAAAACAATGCTTACCCTCAGACAAGAGTTATAGAAATGGCAAGCAAGAAATGACTATCACAATTCCTCATGCACCCAGTCTAGACAGGCTGGAAATGAGAATTTTATTTTATTTATTCATACTTTGTTGGCAGTTTAATCCCAATAAGACAATGGCCTCTTTTCAGAGCAGACCCGATGTGGTATTCATTTATACTAACTAGGGAGAATTTGAACAGGGCAAAAAATAACTTCCCCTTCCCTTTCTGATAAGTGCCATGGGATCTTTTACATCTATCTGAGCTATCACCAACTCAGGCAGCTGGGACCTCAGTTTAATGTATAATATGAAGAACAGATTTGCGGCACATATTTGCTGGCTAGAGGTCATTCCATCAAAAAAAGACCCATCAAAGTCCATTCATTTCACTGAATAAACAATCAGGTTTCAGGATGAGTGTTTTATTTATTTATTTATTTATTTTCTTTACATAGTAAGAAATACCGCTCCCCTTACAGAGAGCTATTCCCCTTTATCTCTCTAAATAATATAATAAAATCCAAGGTTCACACATCAAGGGAATTGGAATAAA
This sequence comes from Protopterus annectens, assembly GCF_019279795.1. Classification (NCBI taxonomy): domain Eukaryota; kingdom Metazoa; phylum Chordata; order Ceratodontiformes; family Protopteridae; genus Protopterus; species Protopterus annectens. Next base: position 1,283,394,642 of record NC_056744.1, on the reverse strand, counting down.
TTAAAAAATAAAACAAACAAACAAAAAAGATTAGCCATTTGCCTACAAAATGAGCTTTAAGGAACTAATTTTCAATGCACTGCATGAATGCCATATTTGCAACATGCATGAGCAAGATGTCCATGGATCATAGGATCATAAGATCACAGAAGGCTAACAGCTTAGATCCTTTTTAAGTCATGCCATCCATGGCCCAATTTTCACAACTATCAATGCCCATGGGCTAGAATGGTTTTGGCATATGCCTGTGCCTTAGGACATCTACAAACTTCACATGTCCATAAAGGCGACAGGTGACAAACCAGGGCTGAATTTTTGGTTTCCTGTCCATTGCTCCAAACTGTATTTGAATAAGCTTAGGGAAGAACTCTATTTGATATGAATGGGGAGTCTGCTCCAGATCTTTAGCAACCCATACAATGCATATTTTTACATCTTGGTGTCTGCTGCAGAACTCCCTTTTCTATGCTATTTATTGCACCACAGACACTGAAGTAGTGCACTCTCTGTTGTTCACATTAGAGCCATGGATTTTTCTTAAACTAAATGTCTCTATCAGATGCAGTGATTGGCATCTGCAGGAATTGGTAAGCAAAATGTATTTTCTTTATTTAGCTTCAAAAATGTGCTTTAAAACTTGAAAATGTTATAACTGTTGTTCAATGTGAAATTCAAGCAGAGCTATACAAAATGTCTTTCCTGAAGAGAATATACTTCATTTTATTTACATCATCTCACAGCTCAGTATTTGCTGTCAATACTTTGGTTAATAACTTATTGTGTTGATCTAAAACAAAAAGTATTTTTTATGGAAATTGAACTCTGCTGCCTCTCAGTATAACCTTGGAAAAATCCATTATACTGAGGCCATTTGTCAAAGTCACTTTTGAGTTAATGTCATTTTCATATTTAGAATGTTTGATTGGAACTTAATGTCTTTAATTTCTAAGCTGGTGAACTCCAATGTGGCAACGGTATGCTTTCTTCTGAAAGAGAACTTAATTTTCTTCAATTAGAGTCTGACATAATTACATTTTTATTCCATTATTGCCCAGTTATTCACAGACTGCTAGATTTCTGCTGAGATTTGGCTATGCTTAGTAGCGGTGTAGTGTCCCATATGGGCAAATACTGCTCACTTTTCTTATGCCATTCATTATCACCTTTAAATTCTGCAGAAAGTCGCTGCTTAACTAGTTTGATAAAAGTAAGGTTTTTCAGAAAGTGCACTTAGTACTGTATGGCATTTAAATAATACAATTTTAAATGCACACCTTCAACATGCACTATATTTAACCATTTCCCATTTTTTATTTCCTTTAATTAGCTTTTTTGAAGAAACCTCATAGTCACACCTTCTTCCTTCCCTCATTTCTCTTTCCTTCTTTCTTTTTCCTTCCTTCCAGCTTTCATAGCAAAGGTGATTTGGGATCTCTGAATTTGTGAGATGTTTGCTGCTTACCTCATGCAAAGTTCTTAGACTCACCACTATTATTTTCCATAGCCAATCATTACAATAAATAAATACAATTTAAGATGAAGATGACAGACAGAGTGCAGGCTTATAGTCAAGAAGTATTTGAAGCTGGCAGGAACAGACAGGGAGAGTTTGAGCTCCAGTCTGAGAGGTTGGGAGGGCAAAGGTGTTGTCACAGAGGTTACTAACCAGAGAATCCACCAGCTGATGTAGAACTGTATGACAAGTTATAGAATTGTGGATGAGTTTACAACCACGGTAGACATGGTGGGGGTACAAGGTCCATCAGTGATGATGCCATAGTGTGGATTTCATTGAAGGGAAGAACAAAATATAAAGACAAAGATAAAAAATATGAAATCTTAAGGGACTGGATTAGGTTGAACTGGGGGGAAGTAAAACTTATTATATTCATACTGAAAAGTATCAATCCAAACTGTTTTCTACAGCTCTCATTAACTGGTACTCATAGAACACAGGAACCACGTTTTGCCCTTATGTGCATTCAGTAAGTTAATACTGGAAGTGGAATGTAATGGCACCATTTGGCTTATAGATGTAGATCAGAGCATGCGTATGTACCTGTAAGAAGCATTTCCAGATGTAGCATGTTCATATAAATACAAATCATGTGCAGGCAGCAGTGCCATTTTGAGAAAATAACTAGAGTGTTAACATGTATGAGTGTGGTAGTAAGTCTGTTTATAAGTTTATTTAAGTTTAAGTTACAAAGCCTCATTTCTGATATGTTTGTGTGTAATAAAGTTGCTTGAACAGAACCCATGAATATTTGTCTGTTTTATCCTGACCAAACGAGGTACATGGTATCCAAACTGGGATTAGAAGAGCTATTTCTACAAGCCATGAGGTGCAGAGATGAAGGTGAAGGCAGACTTAGCAGGTTGAGTTAAATGGAGCACAGTCAAAAGAAAAAGGGCCAGAAACAAGCTAAAGGTAAAGAAAAGTGCACAAATGATTTATTTGGCAAAGAAAATGAAATGGCACATTTATAAGGCACAAATCACATTATTAATCAAACGAGTAGCACAAAATGTATTATTAAGCAAACGAAAAGCACAAACCACATTATTAATTAAACAAAATGTTCAAAACCGTGATATTTGATAAAACTATCAAAACTATTCATATGGGGCTCAGAATTACCTTTGGTTTGCATAATGAGCATGTTTAGATTAAAACGGGCACAAGAAAAGTATAATGAGCATGATAAGAGGTTAAAAAGGGATAACGAGTGCAGTAAAAGGGCAAAATAAGCTTGAAGACCATGTCTGGGCACAAACTACTATTTTGCATTGACCAAAGCCATTCAAAGCATAACTAGAATTGTTTGAAGTATCTCAGAGGGTGCAAAATGTTTGCAGAGTGTGTACTTTATTACAGTGCAACTATTTCATAGAGTTTGCTGTGTGCAAAGTACAGTAATATTGCAAAGTACAGTCAAAGTACAGCCATTTCAAAAAGCTTCTTGTGCTGTGTGCATTTATTCTCAAAAATCTGCCATTTCAGAGTGTTTCTTACATTGTACAGAGTTATTTCACAAAGTACAGCCATTTTGAAAGGTCCGTGTGCTGTATACAGTTTATTTGCAAAGTCCATTCATCTAGAAGTGTTTCTTACTTGAAGCTTTTTCCATTGTGTACAGTTTATTCACAAAATAATGTTATTTTGAAGTATTTCTTACACTAATAAGGAGTGGTTTCATAAAGTACAGTGATTTCAAAGTGTGCTTGTGCTACGGAGACTTATTTGGCAAAGTGCAGTTATTTCAAAGAGTTTGTTGTGCCACTGGGCATAATTACAAGTACTGGCATAAAGCTCTGGCATATATATGTATGTGTGTATGTTCATACATAATTTCAAGCACCTTCACTACTGGGTGTTAATATGGCAGAGGCATTTCACAGATAAGGTCCACTTGTGTTTGATCATAATATAGCAAAGAACTGGAGAGTATTTGAGCAGAAATACATATTTTCATGCAAGCTTTTACTGACAAAGATGCATGTACAAGGACATTCATTTTGCTTAACTTAGCTGGGTCAGAGGCCATTGAAAGAGAGTGTTAATTTGTGTATACCCCAGAAGTATATGCAGGAGAGGGGCAAGCTGCCATATTGTGGTACCGGCTGAATCAAGGGAAGACCCTGAGTACTTAAAACATAAATTTAGACAAATGTGCAATCCCCAGATAAATTTTACATTAGAAAAGTACTTATTTTATACAAGAGACCAAAAACCAGGTGAAACTTTTGTAGCTTATATCACTGACTTGAGAAACAAAGCTAAACGTGCAGATTTGCTGACTTGAAAGATGAGTTAATAAAGGACAGGCTTGTGAGTGATGTTAATAGTACTGCAGGGAGAAAGATTTTGCTTCGTGACAGTGATTTAACATAAAGCAAAGCCATGGAGATTTGTCAAATCTATGAGCTCACAGAAATGTACACAAGTATGCTTATAAGTGATAAGAGCATGGTTTCAGCAGCCTCTACAGCAAACATAGATAGCATGTAACACATGGCAAGCAGAAAACGGCCTAAGTACATGGCAGCAGCAATCCCTGAGGGTGTGGCAAAGAAAATCCAGAGCTTTCTAGCAAGTTCCAGACTAGCTAGCATGACTAGACTAGGAGCATGTTCAGTACAGTATAAGAGTGAGTCAGCAAAATGCAAGTCAAGTCTTATAGTTAACTGTCATAATCGTGGTGCCAATCATGAGTCTAAATGAGAGAAGTCATCATCCCCCACATATTTTTAAAAATATTATTAAGAGTCAAGCGATGGGGCTTTCTCACCTCAATAATAGGAGTGATAGATTTATGGAAGATTTAGAAGTCCTGGGAGAAGAATTGATGGCCAGGGACTACAAGGACAAAGAAGTGGAGAAAGGTATTAATGAGGCTGGAGCCCATAGAGGTAGCAGAGCTTCTCCGTATTTTTCTGGGACATATCATAGGAATGAAACAACTGGTTCTGATACCGCCAATAAAGTGCCAAGAATTAATTTAACATGTTCCAGTAATATTACGGCTATCTGTGACATTATCATAAAGAACTGGCATGTGCTAACCTCAGATAGTGCAATTAATGCCTTGATAGGGATACAGCCTATTTTTTCATTTAGGAACAAAAAATCTCTTAAAAGATTATTATGCTACATGAATTCTATGACTGATAATGTCCGGAAAATACAGGGGACATTTCCATGTGGCTCATAATGTCTGTCATCTAATTGATTCTCATAGTGGTTTTATACATCCAAACACTGTTGCTACATATGATTTCAAGGTTTATGCCACCTGTAGGACCAAGAACTTGGCATATTTGGCACAGTGTCGAATTTGCCACAAATTTTATACAGGTAAGACAAATAGAATGCACTTTGAAAGAATGAGGGAGCATCAGAAGGATATCAGAAAGTTGAATATGAGCAATTCTTTGGCTAGGCACATCAAAGAAACAGATATTACACATAATATTAATTTTAAGGTTGTAGAGGTAATTAGTAAAAATGGTAGACTTGGAGATGTCATTGATCACACTGAGAGCCGTGAATTATTTTGGATATTACACCTACAAGCTGATAAAGTATATAGACTTAATGATAAGGTTTCTTTAAAACTTAAAAAAAAGTAGGAGGTTTTAATTGTCTTTATGCCATGTGTATCAGAGCTGTTTGTTTATTGGTTGTTTACTTTTTAAATTTATATTTAATGACTGTTTTTGTGATATTGGTATGTTCTGAAGAAGTTTTATGAAAGCGCTCACCATTTGAATTTATTAAAGTACCTTTTTGCCTATATAACACAGTTTCTTTATTATAAAAGAGAGAAGTGCTTAGAACTTGGTCAGCAATGCCATAAGTGAAAAAACTGGAATAATTTTCAAAAGTTTTGTAAGTCAAGCAAGCCTCATTCAGTTATTAAAAAAGGTCACTCAGGAAAACAGGTTGATAACACAGAGAGCTGCAACCCTACTTTCTATGTAGATGGTGTATCAGTGGTCGGTGAAAAGGTTAATACAGTAGATTTGCTGGCAAAAAATAAAGTATTTTGTACTGTCCTGATCAATGGTAAACCCACAGAGCTCAAAGTAGACACTGGTTCAAAGTGTACTGTAATGTCAGCAGAAACATTGGCTAAAGTGAGGACTGGTGAGCAACTTAATTTGGCCAATTGTGCGAAGCTTGTTGCTTATGGAGGTGAAGAGATTCAAACTGAAGACTCAGTAGTGCTTTCATGCTATTCAGCTGGGAACAGTTGCAGTTTGTAATTTTATGCAGTCTGAAGACCCGTGCAGTCATTATTAGGTCTCAGAGACAGTTTGAGAATGAAATTGCTTTCTTTTGCCAAAAAAGTACATCATGTAACCACATGTCCCAGTCCCAGCTTTACTGATGCTATTTTCTAGGTATATGCTGATGTGTTCGATGAAAAGCTACGCAAACTTCCAGTTGTGTACTCCATGAAAGTAGACTCAGAGGTTAGTCCAATGGTTACACCAGCAAGAAGACTTCCAATAACTATGCAGGACATAATCAAGGTCCAGTTAGACAAATTGGTGCAGCAAGGTGTGATTTGTCCAGTCACAGAACCAACTGAGTGGGTATCTTCCATGGTAGCTGCTCATAAGTAAAATTCAGATGAAATCAGAATATGCATTGACCCAAGAGACTTGAACAAGACATTAAAAAGACCTCATAATCCTATGCATACAGTTGAGGAGATTACAACCCTCATGCCAAATGCTACAGTTTCTTCTGTCTTACATGCAGAGTTCATTTTGGCAAGTAATGCTTGATCAGAAATCTTCACTACTGACTACATTCAGTACCCCATTTGGTAGATACAGATTCCTCAGGATGCCTTTTGGAATAAATTCCACCAGTGAAGTTTTTCAGCGTGCGATGGAGCAAATTGTTTCAGTTTACCCATGTGCAATAATAGTTAATGATTTACTGGTTGGAGGTAATGGTGGAGCAGAGCATGACAGAAACCTCAGGAAAGTTCTAGACAGAGTGTGTGAAGTGAATTGAAAGCTCAGACCTCTGAAGTACAAATTCAGACTACCAGAAGTTACATATGTAGGTCATTTATTTACCAGTACAGGCTTATGACCAGATCCTTCCAAGCAAGTAGCCATTCTTGAGATGCCAGCTCCAGACAATCTCCAAGTTCTACAGCGCTTTCTTAGTATGGTTAACTATTTCAGCAAATTTATCTCTGACTTTAGTGAGTTATCAGCACCTTTAAGAGAGCTGATATGCAAAAATGTTGCATGGTCATGGTTAGAACAACACCAGAGAACATTTGATAACCTCAAACAGCAAATTGCTAACTCGCCTCCATTAAGATACTATGATACCTACAAATCAGTAGTTCTTTCCTGTGATGCTTCAAAGATTAGTCTTAGTGCAGTTATTCTTCAAGAGGGCAGACCTGTTGTCTATGCATCTAGAACTCTTACACAAACTGAGATGCAGTATGCTCAAATTGAGAAGGAACTTTTGGCAACTGTGTTCACATGTTCGAAGTTCCATGATTATATTTATGGCCGAGCAATCCAGATAGAAACTAACCATCAGCGAATTCAAAGATGGCTGCTGTTCTGTGAACACTGCTGAACTGCAGCTCTACATTTAACCTGAGGAAATCAAAACCCAGAGTGGATACTATAAAGTTTTTAACATCAAAACTTTGATAAACTTATTCTAACTACACTTATTTATCCTGGATTGAGAAGAAAAACTGGAAAAAAGGAATATATTTCACTGGATTACAACAGATTAGCTAGCTCTGCAGAGAGGAATACACAAAGGAACCGTGTGCTTTTTATATTGCAACTTTTTGTGTTCCAATAAGATGTCAAAAGAAGACAAAAGCATGGATATAACTACGACTAAAACAAAATTATCGGAATTGCAATCACCAGAAAAAGATGTGACTACTAAATGACAAAAAATTACCAAAGCACAGGAACAACAGAAACTAGGGACTAAAACTAAAGCCGATCAAGCTTCAAACATGGAGGATATCAAAACTGCACTTCTGCCTATACAAGAAGCTTTAAAAGAACTGACTTGTCAAATACAATCATTTGGAATTTCATGTACTCAGTTGCTGGAAAGAATGGATAACATGGAGGCTCGAATTTCTGATACTGAGGACAAATTAGTTTTACTGGAAAAAAAAACTAATCTGCATGATGTGGATATACAGGCTATACAAAGTAAGCTTACAGACCTAGAAGCAAGATCCAGGAGAAACAATATCATTGTCAGAGGGATTCCTGAATCCATTCAGTATAATGAACTAATTCCATCCATACTACAAATATTTGCAGTGCTTTTAAATGATTCTGATAGTGTGAAACAAATCATCATGGAAAGAGCACACAGAGCTTTGAGAGAGGTACAAACTTCTAATTTTCCTAGAACTGTGTATGTTAAACTGCTTAATTATCAAGATGTAAATAGAATACTTATTACTGCAAAACAAGGTGGAGGCTATATTATGTGGAAAAACAATAAAATATCTCTGACACAGGATTTACCTATACAAATCAGACAGGCTAGACAGTCTCTGTCTTCTTACTGCAAATTTCTTATTGACAAACAAATTAAGTTTCAAATGAAATATCCTAATATGCTTATATTTACAGTGGATAGAGTTAAACATTCTGTTTCCACCAAAAATGAGGCAAGAAATCTGTTTCTTAAAATTTTCAAGACTTTACCTGCATCAGAGACTTGAATTAAACTTTTGCTGGGACTAGCATTTTGATGAGACTAGATTCATTGTTTACTGTGCTTCGAGGACTGGGTAATCTTTTGTTTGCATTTGTGAAGCTTTAGGCCTTTTCCTGAGTAATAAAACTGTTTGCTTTTCCTTATCTTGATCTCCTGCACTTGTTTTCTGACATTTTATGGCTTCTAAGATCTGTTTTTGACAAGGAGAAAGACAGGAAGTGCTTAAAATGCTGTCAAGGGTGCAGATTTCACTGTGGCACTTCCGGGAGTCCATCTGCAAAAGCGGTCCCCCATCGCGAGCATTTCACAGGACTTCCTGGTTTGGAAAACCAAAGAGAGCTGTTTTAAACACTCTCTTGTTTATTTAACATTAAATAACACTGTTCTATAGTAATTTAAGCACATAGGAACTTGTTAGGAACTTCATTTATTAACTTTTAGTCAACATTTTGTAGTTATATTATTTAGAGAGGGTGCAGGGATTTAGCAATGTTTATTTAACCTGTCAGCATAGTTTTTAATGCTTTGTGTTATTTTTATTATTTTATTTAGTTAGAAGCTTGCTTTATTATGAAACTAGTATAAGGTGAATGTATAACAAAGGATATTAACAATTTGCTGTCTATTTGCTTTAATATAGGGTTATATATTAGTATGTATTTTTTTTTCTCTTTTTTAATGCATCTGGTTTATGTATAGATAGCTAATCCAACTACTAAAAGTGCATTATTTTTTTTTTTACTTTATTCTTTTTACATGTACTGTATTGTTACATTTTTAATTTGATTTCTTTAAATAGTAATTAACCAAAGAGATGTAGTTTATGGCAGTGTTTGTTAGGGAATGTTTAGTTTAGGCTTTGTCGTAGTGAAGTTAGGTTTTATAGGTCTTAATTGTGATAATTGTGTGAAATTTTACATTGTGGTGTTTTTATATCTGCTTTTACTTTTAAACCATTTGTCATTCTATATTATACAGGACCTATACATCTCCTGGTCCGGGGTTAGAGTGGGTATGCACTGGTTGAGGACGGGATATAAGGATTGCTTCCAGATTATGTATGGTTTTGAATTTACTGTTTTTTTGTTTTTTCTATGTTCTCTCTCCAAAACTTTCATTTTACAGTGAATCTTTGAAATGTGGGAAGTAGATTCATGGAACGTTAAAGGGCTCCAGAGCTTGAAGAAGAGGAAACTGGTGTTACATGTATTGTTGCAGGCTAAGGCGTGGTTTATCCTACTCCAAGAAATGCATTTAATGAATGATCAATGGGGTGATGTTAAAAAAAGAAATGGATTAGAGAAGTAGTAGTATCTGAAGGTAAGTCAAATAGTGCCGGGGTAGCCATAATTATTAAAGATCAATACAAGGAAAATATATTAGATTCTAATACAGATAAAAATGGATGGTGGTGCTATGTTATTCTTTCGTCTACCTTATTTGATAAACCTATTTTATTTTTAAATATATATGCTCCCTGTAATGATCAACAATTATTCATAGCATCACTATATTCAATTTTAACACAATTTGATAGATATTATGTAATTGTTGGAGGTGATTGGTGAAAAAATATATTTTGAGATTTCTCTGCTTACAGCTTGCTGCTTCTTGCTGTGGGATGGATCTGAAGTGCTCTTAAGACACTCAGTCTTGCTGGCTGGAATCAAAGTCTGGTTATAATTGCATTCACAGTCTGTTGCATACAGAAACTTGCAGAATATACACTGATACAGCATCTGACTTTAAGAGCAGTAACCAATAACTCTTATAATAAACCAAACTGGCAAACGTTACAGCTTATAAGTACTGTTCCAACTTTACTTCTCATATAGTACAGATGATGTGAGAGATATAACATTTACCTCAGAACACCAAATGTGTTCCTACCATACCCCTCTAACATAGCTGGATTTATACAGCTCTTTATATACTCTTTTTAGTCATGCATAAACATATTTTGGAGAATTGCTTATCCTGTAGAAACAATACTAAACTTCCTTGTTTAACAATGTCTTGTAAGAGACCAGCTTTTCTGACAGTGTGAATATCCTGTAACAGTGTCCTAATGTCCATGTAGAAAAACATATTTTTGAGGAAACACATTGTCTGTATTCTATTTGGATCTGTGTATATGACCATATGTTCTTGTACCAATGCTGATAAGCATATCCTGTTTTTTATGAAGAAAAACATATTTTTGAGAAAACACATTGTCAGAGATCAGCTTTTCTGACAGTGTGAACATCCTGTATTTTATTTGGATCTTTGTATAAAAAAATATGTTCTTATGTCATATCCTGTTTTTCCATGCAGAAAAACATGTCATTGTTCTTTAAAAGCAGATTTTGCATTTTTGTTCTTGCATACATCCTGTTTTGAGTCTGTAAGGGAATAATGTCCATTCTTTAAAAGCAGATTTTGTATTTTTGCTCTTGCATACATCCTGTTTTGAGTCTGTAAGGGAAGAATGTCCATTCAGCAGATTCCTTTTCCAAGCCATGGTCATTTAGTATGACTGCTGATCACATATTACTTAAACTTTGTTTCTGCATTTAAGCAAGCCTTTTCTTTCAGCATATTTACAACATAATTAATTTCAGATTTATATTCATAAAATCTAACAATTGAAATACCTACCCGAATCCAAAGTTGGATAGATCTTGTCCACAAAGAGTATTTAACAAGCATGCTGTATTAGCACTGAATGATCTTAAAGAAGACTTTCAATTATATGATCCATTTCACTATCTGAATAACGATAATAGTACAAGCAATTTTACCTTTTATTCCCCATGTCACAAAATGTGGTCCAGAATTGATTTCTTCCTCATATCAAGAGTATTGATCAATCTAGAACCTACAGTTATTGTACATGCCCGTTATATATCAGACCATTCTAAAATTTCATTGAGTTTTACTAAGGGGGTAAAGGATACTTTGAGACAAAGAGGTTATAATTGGTCTCTTAATCCAAATTTATTGAATAAGGAGGATATAATACTGGAAATTACAAAGTACCTGAAAGACTTATTGATTGGTTTAGGGAAACAACAATTTGCCCCAGATATTGAATGGGCAACAGTTAAAGCTCAAATAAAGAGGGACACTTTTGCAAAAAGCATCTTATTATAAAAAGATATTAAACAAAGATATTCAAACTTTAGAAATAAAAATTAAATTACTTGATCAAGAACTAATTAGGGATTTTCATGAGCAAACAGAGAAGGAACTGATTAAATGTCAAAAGGATCTCTTTTTACTTCAGAATAGTAGATTAACATTTCAAGAATACAATACATTAGTGAGGTATGCCAATCATGTTCAAACACCATCAAGAGCGTTAGCTAGGATCATTAATCAAATGAAACCAACCGTGCAGATTTCGGAAATACAATTTAATAATAAAATATATTCTAAAACAGAGGATGTTCTTAATATCTTTGAGAAAATATACACTAATATTTATGCTGGACAAAAGGATATGACCCCTAACAGGAATTATGAACAATTTCTACATTCAATTAAGTTTCCAACAATAGGAAAGGACATTCAAAATGACTTGGTTAAACCGATATCTGAAGAAGAAATAGTATATGTAATTCAGCATATGAAATCACATAAATCACCAGGTCCTGATGGCTTGACAGTGGAATTTTATAAAAAGTTTGCAGATATTTTCGGTAAGATACTTTCAGTTGTGTTTAACTACATAATTAGGAATAAAATTAATGATCCACATCTTAATGCCTCAAAATCTATTTTTATACATAAAGCCAATTCAGATCCTCAAAATCCGGATAATTATAGACCGATATCATTAATAAATGTAGACATGAAAATTCTAACCTCTATTATAGCATCTAGACTGAAGAGAATCATGATTCATATCATTTCCAAAGAACAGACTGGTTTTATGGCAGGTAGACAAACCAGTGATAATACACTCACATTACATACTATGTTAGAGCATGCTAAGCAAAATAATTTAAATATTTATGCCCTTATAATTGATGCCCAGAAAGCCTTTGATAGGGTTGATGCAAATTTCGTGTTTGATCTTTTACCATATTTTAATATATCACATGAGTTTGTCCAAATGTTACAAATATTATATAGTAATCCCTATACTACATTGTATATTAATAAAAACTTCTCTAAAAGAATACAGATTAAGAATGGAAGACGCCAAGGTTGCCCTTTGTCCCCTTTATTATTTAATATCTATCTTGAACCATTGTTTTTATATATTAAACAAAATGTTTATCATAATGTCCCAATAATTTATAGAACTAAAATATTAATGGCAGCTTTTGCTGACGATCTTAGCATTTATTGTGCATCTCCATTATCAGATACTGAAAAATTATTGAAGGCTGTTAATGAGTTCTCAAACGTCTCTAATTATAAAATTAACTTGAAAAAAAAACAATATCTTCCCTTTAAAGACACCTAAACCCTTTTTGTTATTGCCCTTAGTGGGACAGGTATCATTTAAAGAAAATATTAAACATCTAGGTATTGAGTTCTCTACAGATAATAAAGACTTTTACAATAATAATATTAAAGCAATCTGGGAACAAATAATTTTGGATTTTGGGAGATGGAAAAATTTACGACTGCCAATGTTAGCAAAAGTTTCAATTATCAAAATGAACATATTACCACGATTATTGTATATTTTTAGGTCAGCCAATTTATTACTTTCAAAGACGTTTTTTTAAAAAGATTCATAAAGAATTGGCTAAATTCATTTGGGAACCAAAGAAAACCAGGATATCTTATGATAAATTAATGACCCCAAAAAATAGAGGAGGACTGGAATTACCTAATTTTGAAATGTATTATTTAATTGTAAATTCTAATAGAATTTTAAGAATTCCCAATTATGATATAAATAATACTAAGTGGACACCACTTTGGGTAGTTCTGAATTATAAATATATTCTAAAGTTAAATATCAATCCTAAAGCAATACTTTTTTTAGGTAAGGATACGTTGAAATTCTATGGGATTATTGAACACATCAAAACGAACATATTTTCTTTACATAACTTATTTCATTCATTAGATTTGGTTCAACATATGATAGTTTTTCAACCCTTTCATAAGAATCCTAATTTAAAATTGAATAATCAACTAATTGATCTCAACAAGTTTCCATTGATAGTTAATCTAACTCTGATTGATATATATAAACATCTTGACAGTTCAGCCAACCAAATAAGACAAGAACTTAACTTACCTAAAAAGTATCTGGTTATTCTGAGACAAATTAGAGAACTCACTATAAGCTATTTTAAAAGTTTTAAACTGGAAGAAGAGGCTATTAATAGATGCTCTTTGTTGTGGCAAGCTCTCCAACAGGATCCTAAATATATCACAACAGCAAATCAATTAATTAAAGAATTTCAATTTCATGATAAAATTTTGTTATCAAACTACTGGGAAGAGAAAATTGTACTGACAGATAGAAGTAATATGTTAAAAGCAATTGACTTGACCATCAAATCTACTTCTCTTCAAAAATTAATATATACCCAGTTGATGATCTGGAACAATGCATATTATACACGCCTTACCCTGCATAAATTTAATCCCAAAAATTCACCAACTTGTCCATATTGTAAGAATCAACCAGCTGATCTTCTTCATATGTTCTCGAGTTGTAAATGTATTTTCAAACTTTGGAATTCCCTTAAGAGTCAACTTCAGAAGGTGGGGTACCAAAGTACAACGTTATCATGGAAATTTATGATTCTGCATATTCCCCTGAAAGAGATCCCTAAATCACAAATTATTATATATATTAATATTTTTCTATTAATGAAGCTTTATATAGCTTCAAATTGGTTAAACCCATCTAAAACTTCATGGCAGAACTTTAGAGTTCTAGCAACAAAACATATATTGGCTCATAAATTACTATTAAACCCACAAAATAAAAATGTTAATAATCCAAAAATTTGGGAACAGATTTTTAATATTATACTAGCACAGTATTTTCAACTTGGAAATATTAATAATTATTTACGTGTGTGGAGAGAATTTAGTAATCAACTGTCTATTACTTGCATTTACTCTTATGCTTTTGTATGTTTAAATGTATTACATGGAAGCATTCTTGTAAATATTGTATATAGAGCGTGGTTATTAGTGATATTAGTTAATGTTTGATTTGTGAATATATGTTATTTTTGATCTTACTTGTGTTTGAAAATAATATAACAATAAAGATTTATTATGAAAAAAAAAGAAACTAACCATCAACCTCTAGTCGCTATTTTAAAGAAACCTATGCATACCACTCCAGCAAGACTACAAAGAATGATGCTCAATTTGCAAAAGTATAATTTCAAAATCGTCTATGCAAAAGTTATAACTTCTTTATCTGGCTGATACCTTATCCAGATCGCCCAGAAATACCACAGAAAAGCTTGATACAGAGAATTTTGACTTTGATGTCATGGAAGTGCATACTTTTTCTACCACAAGACTTGATGAGCTGAGAGATCATACAAAGACTAATCCAATTTTCCAAAAGCTCAACCACTTCATCAATGTGGGATGGCCATCAAAGTAATCCTGTGTACCACCAGAAGTGCAACCTTACTTTCCATACAGAGATGAGATTCTGATGGAAGATGGCATCATTTCCAAAGGACCAAAAGTTGTTGCTCCTGCTTCCTTACAACATGAACACATCCAGATTTTGCATCATGGATACCCAAGTTCTGATGCTACCAAAAGATGGGTGAAAGGACTAGTATTTTGGCCTTCTCTAGCAAAAGACATTGATAAAGTGCTTTATTCTTGTTCAGTGTGCAACAGTACTAAGCTGCATTTACAAAAAGATCCACTTCAGCTAAGCCAAATTCTGAACTGCCTTGATCAACAGTAGCAACTGACATATCTGAGTGGAACACTCAATATTACTTAGTGTTGGTAGACTCTTATTCAAACTGGTTTGAAATCGATTTGCTACCTAACCTAATGTCCAGTGCTGTTATTACCATGATGAAACATAATTTCTCACTTCATGGTACTCCACACAAAGTTATTAGTGACAATGGTTCTCACTTTACCAGTCAATTGTGTCAGAGATTTGCTAAAGAGTGGGACTTTATCCATGTTACTAGCCATCCTGAATATCCTTAGTCAAACGGGCTTGCTGAACATGCAGTACAGAGTGCAAAGCAATTACTAGAGAGGTCAAAGCATGACAATGCCGTTATCTTCTTGAATTTACTTAATCTTACTTGGCTCACCTGCTGAGAGACTTCTGTCTAGGCAAACAAGAACAACTATGCTTATCAGTTCTAGTTTGTTGATACCTAATGCTAAAAACAACAGAGCAATCAAAGCCCAACTTTTTAAGAAGCGTTCTTCTCAGAAGTCCAGCTATGACAAAAGGAGCAGATTTATTTGCCCGTTAAAAAGAGAAACAGTGAGAATGCAAACAGTGAAAGGCTTTGATCGAATTGGTCAAGTGAGAGGTATATGTACTGAGCGGAGATCCTACTTAGTGGAATCGGAGGATATAGAGTACAGGAGAAACCACCAACATCTTTTTCCTGTATCAGAAATGATATCATAGCATTGTACCTGTGATACAGACTCTAGATCTCAGAGCAACCCAGACAATGTTCTCACAGAAGAACATGTTGCAGTATCCATTCCCGTTCCTGATGATGTCCCAAATGTCTCCATAGTTGAGCATTCCTTGAAGACAGTCCCTGTTGCTAGATCCAATTCTAAGTTTTATGTTACATGATCAGGTTATATTTCCAGACCTAGCGTAAAATACACAGCAACTTGGACATAATTGTTTTATATGTGTCTAATTTTGTATAACTGCACGTCAAAAGATCATTTCTGCAAATTGCATGTCATGGAATACTGTCATTTCATATAAGGACTATTTCTCAAAGAGGGAGGATGTACAACGTGTGTATGTACCTTTAAGAAGCATTTCCAAATGTAGCACATGCATATAAATACAGAGCATATGTAGGCAGCAGTGCCATTTTGAGAGCACAGCCAGAGTGTTAACATGTATGAGTGGAGTGTGGTAGTCAAGTTTGTTTATAAGTTTAAGTTTAAGTTACAAAGCCTCATTTCTGATGTGTTTGTGTGTAATAAAGCTGCTTGAACAGAACCCATGAATGTGTCTGTTTTATCCTGACCAGACAAGTGACATAGACTACTAACAGTTTATATCTTACATGCAAAAAGTCCAAACATCCTAAATCATTTAACTGTATAAGTAACAATAATTGAGACTTTAGAACAGAAGCAGCAATTTATAAGTTATGCAATGTGCATAGCTTAGTAGCTAGAAACTTCTAGATGTGCTATCCAGCGACAGTAATGAAGTGGAAGAGCTCAAAACTAGCTTGAACTGGAACTTAATTAACTGCACTTCACAGATATCTGAAACAAAATACTAGCCTGAATATCCAACTTTCTACATTTAGAGTATGGAGACTAATTAGATCAAAAATTTAACACATATCCTCTGCTTCCCCCATCTGCCTTAAGCATTTCCTACTACATATCTGATATCAGCTTCTGTTATGATCTGCACTCTTTGTAGTTCTCAGTATTCTACAACTTCTGTTTTCTTTACTGAT
Organism: Protopterus annectens; assembly: GCF_019279795.1. Taxonomy (NCBI): domain Eukaryota; kingdom Metazoa; phylum Chordata; order Ceratodontiformes; family Protopteridae; genus Protopterus; species Protopterus annectens. Next base: position 1,283,377,764 of record NC_056744.1, on the reverse strand, counting down.
AACATGTTCCTCTACACTTGTATATACTATATTCATTCTTTGGCAGGACCACATTTACATGACCTATAACAACTGTATTCTACATTGTATTCTCCTGATCTCACTTCTTTTAAAAATTCTTGTACAGTTTTTACATCTGTTCATAGGTTCATAGGTTCATAGGTTCATACTAGGCTATCTGCCCTAGGGCATTTATAAGCCTAGCCAGAGTTGTGTGGCTTTCACCACCCCTTAGGTTGAAGAATACTATACCCATTAGTTTGCCATGCCTCTGTCCAGCAGTGATACAGAGATGATCCCCGGGGTAAACCTACGATCTCCCATTCACTGGTCAAGATTCCTCTTGAACAGAGCCAGCGAGGTGCTCTGTCTCACATGGACTGGGATTCTGTTCCACAGCATAGGGAGTCTCTGGGTGATGAATCTGTCCCTCCAGCATGTCCTATTTATATCTGTGTTGAGGTTTAAGTCTCTTGCTCTTGTGGCTCTGGTGGATTTGGATTTTTTGAGGTGAAGCATGTCCATTAATTCCGGGTTGGACATTGTATGTCAGGCACAGGTCACCTCTGAGCAGACGGCATGCGACTGAATAGAGCTGGTGTTTCTTCAGTCGGGCAGCATATGGCATATTTTTGAGCCCCTTTATCCTTTTGGTGAGGAACTTTTGGGGTCTTTCCAATTGCTGCAGGTGTCGGGTAAGATACATTCCGAATGGGGCATTGTACTCAATCATTGGTCTGATAAGTGAAGAGTACAGGGGAACAATGACCTCCCTTGATCTGGATGTGAATCCCTTCATAATCAGGTGGGCAATGTAGAAGGTCCTCCTAACCACTTTGGCAATGTGAGTGTCAAAAGAAAGGTTACTGTCAACTTGGGTCCCCAGGTCCCTGATAACCTCTTCTGTGCTTAATGGATTGCCACCTATGTGGTAACTTGGGGTTACCTTGTTTTTACCAAAGGGTATGACTATACATTTTTGGCGTTTAGCTTAAGGCCATGGCTCTGGCACCAGTTATCCATTTCTATGAGACCTCTCTGAAGGATATCTGTGTCTGATGGATTTTCAACTATGGCCCAGTTTGCAGTCATCTGCAAACTTTGTCAGCCACAATCCTCCTATGTTTGCCTGCACTTCTGAAAAGTAGATGCCGAACAAGAGGGCCCAGGACTGAGCCCTGTGGGACACCGCTTGTGACCGGCTTGAGTCTGACATGGCACCAGCAACTCTAACCCTGTGGGTTCTGTCCTTGAGCCAGTTTGCAACCCATCTTGTGTCATATGGGTTTACATTTAAGCTGGTGAGCTTTTCTATGATACCCAAGTGGGGTATTGTGTTGAAAGCTTTTGCAAGGTCAAGGTAGGCTGTGTGAACTGCCTTACCCTCATCAATGGCCTTGGTGACTGTTTCAAAAAGTCGACCAAGTTCAAGAGGCATGATCTGCCCTTGACAAAGCCGAATTGGGTAGGATCCAATGTCTGTAGGTCCCCTATGTCTTTATTTATGAGTTCCATTATGATCCTCTCCATAGCTTTGCAGACCAGGCTTGTTAAGCTTATGGGGCGGTAATTACCAGGGTCCGTAGAAGCACCGCCTTTGTGGAGTGGGACCACAGTTGCCGTACGCCACTCTTTGGGTATGTTTCCTGTGGTAAGGCTAAGATTAAACAGCAGCCTTATGTGTGGGTTTAGTTCCTCATTGAGTTCATGTAGCACACAGCCGGGACACCATCTGGTCCCATTGATGCTGTGTTTTTAGCTTTAGAGAGAGCAGCTCTCACCTGGGCATTTGAGATGATTGGGAGGCTACACTCTGCTGGGATAGATATTTCTCCTTTTGGGGGGGAGGGAGGGGAGAAATTTTCACTGAACCTGTCTGCCAGTATGTTTGCAATGTCTGTGGGTTCAGTAATTTTTGTATCATTTTGGACTAATTCTGAGCATATCTGGGAGTTTCCACCCAGATTTCTAACATAGCTAAAGAAGGCCTTATGATTGTCTTTGAGTCCTTGGCGATTTTTCTCTCAAAGTTGGCCTTGGATGATTTTATGAGTGATCGTAGTTTTTTACTAGAATTGATCAGAGATGTCTTCCCTTTTAGGGATTTTGCTCTATCTTGTAGTAGCTTTCTCCTCTTGTTGTAAAGTTTGTTTATGGCTGGGGTCCACCAGATCGGGTGCTTGCCTTTGGTGGAAAGGGTCTTGATTTTATTTGGGATTGCTTGATCCATGCAATCCTGGAGGTGCTCATAGAAAGCATTTGCAAGGGATTCAGCCGCATGGGTTGTGGTTTCCAATGGCTCAGGGGCCTTGAAGGATACCACACCAGTCTTAAGAAGTGTGAAGTTGGCTTTTGAGAAGTTCTTCACTGTGGTCTTTTTTGTTGGGGGTGGGGCGGGATGTGGATCTCCAGTGAGATTAGTTTATGGTCTGATCTCACCAATGAGGGATATACTTCCGGTGTGGAGCATTTTGTCCCCATGTTTGTGATGATCAGGTCTAGTATATTTTCACCTCTTGTGGGAATGGTGACAAGTTGTTCCATAGCATTTGAGTTTATGAACTCCAGGAACCTTTGCGCTAGGGTATTGGGGCTTGAGTAATGTTCCCAGTCTATGTTTGGGTAGTTGAAGTCACCCGATATGATGGTGTTTGGAGAGACATTTATACTCTCCAGTGTCTTCAGGAAGGCTGTGTGGGGTTCCTGAGTTTGAGAGGGTGGCCTGTAACATGCTACAAACTGTAGAGCAGTTTTGCCTATGGTTAATTGCACCTGAATGGTCTCTGATGCTTCGTGAGTTGCCACCAGCCTGGAGGTGTGGGTATCCTTGATGAATATGGATACACCCCCTCCTTTTGTGGTACGGTCCGGGTTTTGGGGCCGGAACACATGATATGAGGTAAAACTTGATAGTGCCGGGGTGCTCTCAGGAGCCTTGAACCAGGTTTCAGTCACAGCACAGACATCGGTGTTCTCCATACTGAGGAGGGCTTCGATGGCATGCATCTTGAGATTTAGACTTCTGGCATTGAGCAGCATTACCCTTAGTTTTTTTCCATTATTGTTTTCTAGGGCGGTGGGTTTAGAATTTGAGCCTTGTCTAAAAAGGCACTATGGGGGTGGCAAGATCCTTTGCCAATATCCGAAACCCAGGGTGACAGGTGCAAGCCGTCCCTTGAAGCAGCATGGCTTGTCAAGCATGTCATTCCAGGCAGACAGACATTGGATCCCCTTAGAATGACACCAGAAATTAAGCCAATTATTAAAACTGATCATTTTGTCTCTGTATTGTGGCATCATTCTTGGTGAAGGTAGGATACTGCTCAGGGTCAGGGTCATACCAGCCTGGGCTACATAATCTGAGAGCTCCTTTATGTCTCTTTTCATGTAGTCCAGGGAGGTACATCTCAGGTCATTCACACCGGCATGGACAATGACTGAGTCATACTTGTACTTGCTGTGGAGTGACCTGAGTGCTTGTATTATGTGGCGGATTCTAGCTCCCGACAGGCAGCTTACTGTGACCCTCTCCTTGTTCAGTCTGGTGAATGGGACGTCAGTGTGTCTGACTATGGAGTCACCTATGACAAGTGTGTCTGGCATTGTGTTTGGCCTTAAGGGCTGTGACTGATTTGCACACTGACTTTGTGATCTATTTGTTGCTTGTGTTATGTCATGAGGTGGCAGTTGTTTGGGTGTCTGCTTTGGAGGCCTCTGCTGTTTTGGTAGATTTTTGATCAGTGCCTCCGAGTATGTCTTTGTGTGTTTATGTGTTTGATTTGTAGTTGTGATAGTTCTATGTGAGACTGGGTTTATGGTGTGTGTGGTTACCTTCTCCTCCTGTCTGGTTTTGCCAGTCCTGAGTTGAGAGAGCTCAGCCTCCAGTTTGGCTATATAGTTGCATCTCTCACATGTATTTGTGTTTTTTGGGAGGAGGAGAGGGTTGTCTGTGTACATGAGGCAATTGTAACATTACCTCAATATTCCCAGATTCACCAGCTGAGCAGGAGAGGACGCTAGCAACTGACCCTTTGACATGCTAGAAGAAATGAAAAAGTTTGCTGTGTAACTGAGTCAGAAAGGACCTATAGGGAAGTGGGTACTCAAGGGGGTTTTAAGCTAGTGAAGTACTTTGTATAATATAGAAGTGCTTTACCTAACTAAAAAATGCTTTAGAAACAAGTGCTGAGCCTTACAGATAGAGAATAGACTGTTTAGATTACAAGTAGAGCAGTTCTAAGGGAAAAAATGAAGAGCAGACTTTACGGAGCCAGAAATAGTTTAACCTTGTTTAACCGGCGCTGCCCGATGGTGCTCTAGTGGCAACTCCTCGCTAAATGCAGAAAAGGCAATAAGTCAGTAGTACAGGCTAGCACACTTTAGTGGGCAGCCAAACAATTAAATTAAACAGCAAACAAACACTTTTCGACTTGAATTAGACTAATTTCAACTAAAATGTACTTTTAAGTGCAGATAATAAAAAATGCAGTAAATAACTATGAAAACAGTTAAAGCTTGCTCTAGGTAAGCAGTAGAAGGTAAAACAAATATAAAACACAGCAGGATACTTAATCAGGAAATCAGTCGCTTTTTTCAGTTCTCTGTAGCCAGGAAGACTCAACAGGACCATGTGGAGCTGTGTCTGAGCAATATGGCTTCAAAAAATGCCAGAGGCAGATTTTAACCAGGGAACTTCAAAAGAGCTAGAAATGGTCCAAAATGACCAATTACTACAGCTTCTTGTGCTGAGGTCACTTCCCTCAAGGACAGGTAGGCTATTCAAGGCTCCCCACTCCCACTGGTGAGCTAAGAAACTTCCTTCTATCCAAGTAAGGCAATGGACAACACAGGAACTACAACACAGCCCAGGATACAGCAAGGCCTGTAAACTGGTCTAACTAGTTTAAGAGAGGCAGGAAAACAAGGAATATTTTTTTGGTTTTTTGTTTTTAAATAGAAACACACAGAAATGCAGAAAAGGCAATAAGTCAGTAGTACAGGCTAGCACATTTAGTGGGCAGCCAAACAATTAAATTAAACAGCAAACAAACACTTTTCGACTTGAATTAGACTAATTTCGACTAAAATGTACTTTTAAGTGCAGATAATAAAAATGCAGTAAATAACTATGAAAACAGTTAAAGCTTGCTCTAGGTAAGCAGTAGAAGGTAAAACAAATATAAAAAAACAGCAGGATACTTAATCAGGAAAGCAGTCGCTTTTTTCAGTTCTCTGTAGCCAGGAAGACTCAACAGGACCACGTGGAGCTGTGTCTGAGCAATATGGCTTCAAAAAAATGCCAGAGGCAGATTTTAACCAGGGAACTTCAAAAGAGCTAGAAATGGTCCAAAATGACCAATTACTACAGCTTCTTGTGCTGAGGTCACTTCCCTCAAGGACAGGTAGGCTATTCAAGGCTCCCCACTCCCACTGGTGAGCTAAGAAACTTCCTTCTATCCAAGTAAGGCAATGGACAACACAGGAACTACAACACAGCCCAGGATACAGCAAGGCCTGTAAACTGGTCTAACTAGTTTAGGAGAGGCAGGAAAACAAGGAATATTTTTTGTTTTTTTTGTTTTTAAATAGAAACACACAGAAATGCAGAAAAGGCAATAAGTCAGTAGTACAGGCTAGCACACTTTAGTGGGCAGCCAAACAATTAAATTAAAAAGCAAACAAACACTTTTCGACTTGAATTAGACTAATTTCGACTAAAATGTACTTTTAAGTGCAGATAATAAAAAATGCAGTAAATAACTATGAAAACAGTTAAAGCTTGCTCTAGGTAAGCAGTAGAAGGTAAAACAAATATAAAAAACAGCAGGATGTTATATTACTATATTGTATAATTTAGCTATAACTTAAACTTATTTTAACCTGGGTGAGCCTGCAAATGATAAAATGTGATCAGTGCTCTCTCCTTGTAAACAAAATAAAACAAATACAATGACTGAAAATATTTCTCAGTGTATAAACTGTCAGCCACTAGAATGCCAGTGTCTGGCTAGTAGTAATGGTAGTTTCCAGTACTTAAATTTATCATGTTGTATAGCTATTGGTTATTTGAGAGCCAACAATGACTAACAGTAATACTAGGTGGATTATGGATACTGCATATTCAGAAAGGCTACCGGGGAGTGCAGACACAACAGCAGACTAAATTTTAATCCGAAGTGAATCTCCCCTTAAGCATATCTTGTTTGTTATATGTATGTTAAGCTCAGTGAGCATTAGTATTAGGTGATTTATAAACCCAATAACCAAGTAGGGATAGTGCTCAGAGGAAGCACAATAATCCTTGATATTAACCTGATCTTGCTAGTTATGATAGCACCAGGGCTGCCTTATAGTTGTAATAACCATCTTATGAATTCCTTAGTATACCTGAGAAGTATACATGACAGTACGGAGTACTGGCCAGACTGAACTATAAATGTATTATGGGCTGTCCTCTCATATAGAACATGACAGCAGTGAGAGACAGATAAAACAGCAGAAGAAATATGTATGACATTGTTTGTACTTTTTTGGGTTCCAAAAGTTGTAACATCTTCTCCAGTGTTAAGCTGGGGTTGGATCCTACATTTTTGTTATGTTTGTTTATGTCCCCCTCATTTCCTGCTTCCCCTAAGGGGATTTTATCTAAACCCATTTATCCATCTTTAAGAAAACACAGCTTATGCGCTGGTGATGTTTGAGAGATATCTATTTGGTTATTGGGTTTATAAATCACCTAATACTAATGCTCACTCAGCTTAACATACATATAACAAACAAGATATGCTTAAGGGGAGATTCACTTCGGATTCAAATTTAGTCTGCTGTTATGTCTGCACTCCCCGGTAGCCTTTCTGAATATGCAGTATCCATAATCCACCTAGTATTACTGTTAGTCATTGTTGGCTCTCAAATAACCAATAGCTATACAACATGATAAATTTAAGTACTGGAAACTACCATTACTACTAGCCAGACACTGGCATTCTAGTGGCTGACAGTTTATATATTGAGAATTATTTTCAGTCATTGTATTTGTTTTATTTTGTTTACAAGGAGAGAGCATTAATCACATTTTATCATTTGCAGGCTCAGCCAGGTTAAAATAAGTTTAAGTTATAGCTAAATTATACAATATAGTAATATAATATAACACTGCATAACACATGTAAAAACTGTAGAAGAATGTTTAAAAGAAGTGGGATATGGAGAATACAATGTAAAATACAGTTGTTATATGTCATGTAAATGTGGTCCTGCCAAAGAATGAATATAGTATATACAAGTGTAGAGGAACATGCTATCAGTAAAGAAAACAGAGGTTGTAGAATACTGAGAACTACAAAGAGTGCAGATCATAACACAAGCTGATATCAGATATATAGTAGGAAATGGTTAAGGCAGATGGGGAAGCAGAGAATATGTGTAAAATCTGCAACATCTACTCCAAAACCAATTATTGTTTACTGTACAACCCACATTCTGCCTCTCAGTAGTCATCTTGCGATTAGTGCTTTTGTTTTGCTCATGGTGAGAGAAGGAGCATAGGAATATTGGATGGCACAGTGGTGCAGCCATTTGCATTGTTGCCTCACAGCATGAGATTCTCTGGTTCAATTCTTGGCTGGGGTGCCTTCTGTGTGGAGTCTGCATGCCTTTCCTGCATTCCAGTCGATTTCCTCTGGTTGCTCCAGTTTCCTCCCATGTTACAAAGACATTCATCTGGAATGTTTATCCCTGGGCCTCCACTGAAAACTGGCTCATTGCAAGTCGGAATTTCCTGGTAAATGAATGTTAAATAATTAAATTATTTCCTGGGGACTGCTGATCACCATAAACCCTAATGCCAGTTTGGAATGTGTGCTTATATTTTGCTCCTGGTGAGAGAAGGAGCAGAGTGCATAGATTCCTGTTTCTTTCTAGATGGGAAGTGAACGGCTGTGCTTGCTCTTCCTGACTGGTCTGGTTGCTATTCAAGGCATCTACCAGGAAAAGGCTACAACAAGTCTATAGACCCTTACATCATATGAACAAGACTGTGGATCACCAAGCAGGCTGTGGCCAACTTCTCATAGTGAGATTGGTGCTACTGTTTTGCTTCTGGTGAGAAAAGAAGCAAAGGAGCATTGTATCCCAGCAAAGTGAAGCTGTGGTGAGACTAACACTAGCAGTAGTCATACAGTAGCTATTCAGGTGACTCTCCTCTTTTCATCATTCTTGACAAGCTAATTCTTTCTTTTCAGTAAGTACTGCTTGATTTGCTTCTAACTTCAGAATATCTGCCTAAATACTTTATCCATAAATCATAAGACTGTACTTATTACTTTCCCCTCAAGTGTTTGCAGTGCCCTGTATAAGCACAGACACTTTCAGTTGACATTTTTCCTGTAAAAAATACCTAGTTGCACATAGGACAACTAGTTTGCAGTGATGAGCACTGCCCAGAGCTGCAAACTGGATACTCCTGACATTACTTTATATTCTCACTCCAATTGTCTAATCAATAAAATGATCTGATGCCACAGATATGAACTTTCCCACTATTTCCATTACCACCTTTATGGATATTGACATCCTGAGGCAATGTAGAAATTGCCTCATGTTTACCGACAACCAGGTAATTCTCACACAAACTGATATGGTCTGTGAGAGATGTATTTACACAATGTCACTGAAGGCAAAGCTCTCACATAAAAGTACTCCTAATGTCAATAAGATTGTCAGTAGTACATGCTCTGCACCCATCACACACAATTCAAAGCAGAGATATAGACACAAATATGCTGAGATACTTAACCTTCCTAAACCCCAAAAACCTTCTAGATGAAGCACACATAATAAATACACTCAGTAACTCAGATTGCACTCTTTCAAAATAACACCTGTATCAACACATACAGATGCATCTCATGGAGTCTCTACTTCTAAGCCCATAAGGCAAGCCACCACACAATCCAATATTCTAGTCATTGGAGACACACTGATGTCCCTCTCACCAGCCTGGGTAAACAGAGTGAGTCACTGTTAGTTGCTTATCAATGACAGGAGCCACCACATTGCACATGGACTCAGGTCATTGGACCACAAGTACCTCTATGACTCAGTCATACTCCATGTGCGTGTAAATGACTTGAGATATACGTCCCTAGGCTATATGAAGAGAAACATCAGGGAGCTCTCAGAATATGTGTCCCAGGCTGCTATTAGCCTAGCATTGAGCAGCATTTTACCTTCTCCAAGGATGATGCCACAATATGAACAAAAGATGACTGACTTTAATAATAGGCTTAATTTCTGGTGTCATTCTAAGGGGCTGCAATATTTGTCAGCATGGAAGGAGATGGTAAACAGACCACACTGCTTTGTTGGGGATGGTCTGCATCTCTCCCCTCTAGGCTTTCAAATATTAGCTTAAACCATAGTGCCAAACTGAAAGTACTTCTGACATAGCAAATTAAAACAAAAAAAAAAAATTTAAAGGTGGTACTACTCAATGCTAGGAGTCTTTAAAAAAATCACTATCTAGAAGCTCTCTTTACCCTTCAAGTCACTGAGACATGGTTTAAAGCCACAGACAGCACACTGACACTGCAAGGTTATAATGCCTTCCACACATTTAGACCAGGTACTACACAGACAGGGACAAAAGGTGGAGTTGTCTTGATTTACATCAAAAATAACATACCTCGAGGCTGGTCAAATAGGACAATGCACTTGAGTTTCTCCACATTCAAATCCCCACAGACAAAATCCAGTACCACTTCCTTGCAGGCAAAAGGTCCCCCTCTATGAACCAGGATACCCATACCATGTAATTAAACTTAAGATAAACACTCATCATCCAACCCAATACCATATTTACAGGCAACTTTAATTACACCACTATTAACTGGGTATCATATACAACACCAAACGTACAGGCACAGAGATTCCTGGATTTTATAAACACAAGCTTCCTGGACCAGATTGTGAATCCACTGACAAGTGGTGTAACCATACTGGATCTGGTCCTCATTAATATGGGAGAGTACTGCGCACCCCTAGTGTATTGTCTTCTCTAGTAAGGTCAGACCACAAAATGGTATCCTTTAGAGTAAAAATAAAACCTGAAACCCCAGCTAACCTTGGAATATTCAGGAACTACTTTAAGTCTAACTTCCTACTATTATGTGATAATCTGGCAAAATTTCAAGCTCCCATAAACTATGAAAATACCACTGTCTACACAGAACTGTTCACAGAAACCCTGCACAAGCACGTTAATAGCTGCATAGAATCAGCTGCACTCATCAGGAAGAAGTACAGAATTAGCTCAAAAAACAAACCACCATGGTGGAATCACATCTACAGACCCTAGAAACTACAGACCTATAACTCTCATTAGTCTCATATGCAAAGCCATGGAAAGAATTATCATGGAAATGATCAGTAATATCATGGGAAACCTCCAGACACTGCACCCAACCCAGTTTGGTTTCATCAAGGGCAGGTCATGCCTACTCAGCCTGATGGACTTCTTTCAGAAGGTCACCAAAGCAATGGATGAGGGCAAAATCATTCACACTGCATACCTTGACCTGGCCAAAGTATTTGACACAATCCTCCACTCAGACATTATTGACAAACTTAAGAGGTTTGGTGCAAACCCTTATGCCACCTGGAGGAAAGCTAGCTGGCTCATAGACAGGACTGAGGATCTTAGAATTTGGGAGTCCACCCCTACAAACAGGCCAGTCACAAGCAGAGTCCCTCAGGAATTGGTCTTGGAACCACTCCGTTTTCACATTTACTTTTCTAAAGTCAAAGCCAATGTCACTGTCCTCTGGCTAACTAAATTTGCAGATGATTGCAAATTAGGAGCTGTCATAAAATTGCCCACTGACACAAATGTTCTCCAGGAAGGGCTGACACAGACAAACAAATGGCGCCAAAGCCATGGACTAAAACTAAATGTCAAGAAATGCATAATGGTATCCTTAGGAAGTCATTCACCCCTGGAAACTATCATATTGACAACACACCACTAAAAGCTGATCCAGTAGTCAGGGACTTGAGGACACACATAGACAGTATTCTAAACTTTGACCATCACGTCTCTACAGTAGTGAGGAAATCATTCTATGTTGCTCAACTTATAAACAAAGTTATGGCATCTACATCCAAAGAAGTCATTGTTCCACTGTATTCAGCATTCATCAGACCTATTATTGTGTACAGTGCCTCATTTGGTATGCACTTAACCAGGCATATCCAGCAATTAGAATGCCCACAGAGGTTCCTCACTAAAAGAATACATGGCATAAGTAACATGTCCTACACAGACCGACTAAAGGCCCTATTTCTGTATTCTGACTCATTCAGACTGTTGAGGGGAGATCTATACCTTGCATTCAGGGCATTTTCAGATTCCACTCTTATGGACCTCTTGCACATCCGCAAAACAAACAGCACCAGAATTACCCATTCTAAACTATTAAACATTGTCTGTGATATAAATAGGACCTGCTGGAGAGACAGGTATGTATACTAGAGACTACCCCTTCTCTGCAACAGGGTCTCCATCAACGTGAAGCAGAGTTTCACCCTAACGCAATTTAAATGTAACTTGGAAAATTGGATGTGGAATAGGAAATTTATCAGCCAACACTTCAAATCAGCAAAACCATTTATTTAATATTTAATATTATTTCATTAAGGAACAGATCGGTTTTGGCAACTCCATGCCTTCATCAGTGCTAAAGTTCCAAACAACAATGCCACATTTAAATATACAAGTAATAAAAGACCATTAAAGAATCACCACTCTTTTAAAGAGACAGCATCTCTTCATTGAGCCTTGGTGAAAATAAAGCCCCCAATCTCACTATCCAGTAATATTCCTTATTATTCGGATATCATGCCAACCTAACCTATTACATGAAGCTAGATCAATTCTGTCAATAATAGTGAAATTAAACACAGCAGAAGGATGTTTCTGGACATGTTTATATAATGCATTAGACAGGTTGTCATTTCTCATGTCATTCATATGTTCAAAAGTCCGAGTTTTAAGTTGTCTGGATGTGGTCCTACATAAAAAGCTGAACATGTGTGAGTAGCTAAATAAACTACCCAGTCAGAACAGCAAGTACCAAATCAAAGGATATCAAAAACCTTGGGAGTATTCCTAGATCTAAATCTTAAGGACAATAAAATGTGGTTATTAATTCAGCAGACAAAGATGGGGCTGTGGTGGTTTGGGACTGGACTGAAATGCCACCTTTCTAATGTATTATATAAACACGTCAAGAAACATTCTTCTGCTGTGTTTAATTTCACTATTATTGATAGGATTAATCTAGCTTCATGTAATAGGTTAGGTTGGCATGATATCCTGAATAATAAGGAATATTCCTGGATAGTGAGATTGGGGGCTTTATTTTCACCAGGGCTCAATGGAAGTGGTGCTGTCTCATTAAATGGGTTGTGATTCTTTAATGGTCTTTTATTACTTGGATATTTAAATGTTGCATTGTTGTTTGGAACTTTAACACTGATGAAGGCATGGAGTTGTCGAAACCAGTCTGTTCCTTAATGAACTAATATTAAATATTAAATAAGTGTTTTTGCTGATTTGAAGTGCTGGCTGCTGTTCTTTGGATTCATCATTTTGCCTTTGCACTTGGCTGTACCTGCACGGACGTTTGTATTCAGTGGCTGATTTATACTGTGCTGTTGGTTCAGCAAACAGGATTTGTATCCTATTTATCATGCTTTCTTCATTGATTTTTGTTCAGAGACATTGTGCCATTGGATTTGTTTTCCACCATCCTGGCTTTTTGTTTATAACCACAAGATTTGTTGGCTGCTGGGAATCTTCCATTCTCCAGGTGCTACAGACTTGCTTATTTTGTGCATTTTGGTTCTGTGGTTATGTTGAACTGCTGGATGAACATTTAACAGGAGAACATTTTCTTAAGAACATGGTTTATGGGGGTGTCTGTTTGTGAATACAGCTGTTTTTCTTCATGGCTGGAATTCAGACCCCCCCCCTCCTCTTTTTGTTTCTCAAAGTGGTGCCTTCCTCTGAACCTGTGCTACACTGTGCTATAGAGATTGTTGCTTTATGTTTCTACATACATTTTGGGGGCCTACTGCACATTATTTTAAAGCAGACGGCTGGAATTATTCTGTGAATTATCCCATTATGGACTTGTTGGGTTTAGTGAGCCGTTTGTCTGCTGATAAAGATGACATCCACATTTTTGAGGTGAGAATCTTCCTGATGTTCGTCGTCTCCCATTGCTGCAGTCCTGACAAATGGGTACTCCGCTGCCCACCATCGGCCCGAATACCAAAGGGCTAGATCCGGCGTCGGTCACAGGCGCCTGAGACTGACGTAAGTACTTGTCAGTACAAATGCGCATGACCGACGCCATAACCTCAGTCTTTCTTGCCGCATGGTCCTCAGCAGAAGCAGTTTTTGCAAGTGCCGTTCGGCATTCTGGAACTGTCGGTTTTCGAGTTTCAGACCGGATACCAAGTTGGCTAAGTACCCTGTTGGGAACATTTTTTGTCTTTTTCTTGCCTCAGTATTGCCGGATGTCAGAAAAAGTTAATAACTGTATTTCTTGTGGGAAACAGATTCCTCATAGGGATTACCATTCACTCTGCATTCCTTGTTTAGGGCCTGAGCACGATGTTGTTGGGTGTCGCTTTTGTGCTACTTTTAACAAGCGTACTATCAAACATCGGTTGGACTGTGCTAGGCTAGTGTTTGGTAAACGTTGTAATTATAACATGCCGTCGGATTCTCCGATGACTGGTTCTTCTAAGAAGCGCAAAGATAAGTCTTTGCGGTCCAGACAGGATGAGGCGTCCACTCCGGACGTCGGTTCTGTGGAACCACTGTCTGCTTCAGTGGCTCCTTCTGACAGTTTACCAGTGTGTCTAGGGGAGCCTTTGTTGCTGCAGGAAGTGGCTTCTCCTGTGTTAGGCCAGGCTGAGGGTGCTTCTTTGTTGTCAGTGGCTTCCTCCCCTCATAGGGTAGTTGGACCTCCTCCTTCTCAAGGCAAAGGCCATTCTAAATCTAAGTCTATCCCTGCTGGTGCTAATCCCCAGGGTCCAGCTCCTAGGAAGCACATGTTAAAGATGGCTGAAGATTTGATTACTTTAATTAGGGGTTCCATGCCCCCCCCTGTGAAGAGGCCCAGGATAGACACAGAGTTGGAGGGTCTGGTTCAGTCTCCCAATGAGTCAGATTCCTCTGTGGAAGAGCTTCAGGATTTCCCTCCCTATTCTGATTCGGAGGCTGAGGACGCTACTCCCTCTGCATCCCCTCCAGAAGATTTTTCTTTCTCTGAAACTTTGCATTCCATGAGGGAACATTTCCAGTGGGATGGCCAGGATTATTCTGATTCTCGTAAAAGGCTGAGAGAATTCTTGTTTTTGCCTCAGCACAGGCCTTTGGCTATTCCCCCTGTACTGGATGTTGTTCAGGATGTCTTTTCTGAGGCTGCCCTTAACCCAGATTCTCTGCCCCCTGCCCCAGTTAAACCGGATAGATACTACAGGGTTCTGGAAGCGCACAAGTACTTGTATAAGAGTCCTAGGGCTGATCCAGAAACTATTTCTCAAGGCCCCAAAGGTGTTAAGGCTTCTGTGGTTAAGAATCCGGTTCCTCTGGACAAGGATGCTAGGGCCCTGGATAGGTGGGGTAAAAAGCTGTATACCTCTTCTACTTTGGCTATGAGAGCTTTAAATTGTCAATTTCATATGCTCAGGTATCAGAATTATTTGCTAAGTCAATTGAAATGTAAAGTGGATGCTTTGTCTGAAGGTGTTGACTGTAAGGAGCTTCAGGATTTAGTGCATGCTTCAGACCAGGTTGGTAAGCATTCTTTGCAGTGTGGTTTTGATGCTTTACAAGCTTCTTCCAGGGTGGCTGCTACTAGTTCTGTTGTTTGCAGACATGCCTGGCTTAGAGATCAGTCCTTGTCAGAGCATGTTAAGGCTCGCATTATGGATGCTCCTTTGCAATCTGATGTTCTTTTGGCCCTCCAGTGGAATCAGTTTTGAAAAAATGGAGGAAAAAGCTAAGTCTATGCAGACGGTAAAGGACTTCTTACAGGTTCAGCCCCCTAAGTTCAGTAGGAATTGGCCTGCTAGGGGATGGTCTTTTCCCTCTTCGGATTTTCATTCTAGGGGCAGGTCGAGGCGTGGTAGGGGTAGGGCTTCCTCTCAGGGCCCTGTTACTTCTAGGCCTTTGAATTCTTTTACCCCTTCTGCTGGGGTGGGCAGGGGTCAGTCCTTTCGGAAGCAGTCCCAATGACCTGTGTCTTCAGCTGCCGGACTCTGCTTTGCTGGCAGCTCCTCTAGGAGGAAAACTGGGACTTTTCAAAGGGAATTGGCATTTGGTTACCCAGGACAAATGGGTATTGGACATTATAACTCGAGGCTACAAGTTTTATTTTCACACATTCCCTCCTTTCAAAGGTATGCGGATGTGCCTCATCAGCAAAGACTGGAAGCGCAGGCACAGATTTTTCTCTGCTCCGGTTGGGAGCAATACAGGCAGTTCCTTCTGTGGACAGGGGCACGGGGTTTTATTCCCGTCTTTTCTTAGTACCAAAGAAGGGAAATACTTGGAGGCCCATTCTGGATTTATCCATTCTAAACACCTTTCTGGAAATTCCGAAATTCAAGATGTTGACACTGCAGCAGCTGTTGCCTATGCTAGGCAGAGATCACTGGATGGTGACTTTGGATCTCAAAGAGGCCTATCTTCACATTCCTATCAGGCCCAGTTGCAGGAAATTCCTGAGGTTTCGGACTGGGACTTTGCATTATCAGTTCTCTGCATTGCCCTCTGGCTTATCTACTGCACCCAGGGTATTCACAAAAGTCCTGGCTCCAGTAATAGCTTTTCTCTGGCTCAGGGGAATTCAAATTTATCCTTATCTGGACGATTGTTTGATACTGGCTCAGGGCAAGCACGAACTTCTTCGACATCTGCAGTATGTGATGACAGTTTTCAGATGCCTAGGGTATTCTGTGAACGAAATAAAGTCCAGTCTAGTACCCTCACAGGAGATGTGTTTTCTGGGTGTGAGACTGAATACAGCTACTCAGATGGCATCTCTTACCTCGGACAAACAAAGAAATCTTCACCTATACTTCCGACAGCTATCCGTAATGTCCAGGCTGACTGCAAGGACAGTCCTTCAAGCCTTGGGGTTCATGGCATCTTGCATTCTAGTACTTCCCAATGCCAAACTGCATATGAGGAAGCTACAGTGGTATCTCAAAAGCGTTTGGACTCAACACAGCCACGATTTGGATACTGTCATTCGGATTCTCCCTTGCATTCAGAAAGAATTTGTGTGGTGGGCTCAGGAATGTCACCTAAACAAGGGACTCTCTGTGACCCAACCGGAGGCAAGTCAGATATTAACGACAGATGCCTCGGAGTCAGCCTGGGGAGCTCATTTCAAAGGAAAATGGATTCAAGACCTTTGGCCCCCGGAGTTGCTTCACTTGCATATCATCATGAAGGAGATGCTGGTGGTACAATTTGCCTTAAAAGCATTCAAGGATCTACTTCGACCGGGACTGGTGTTGATTCGAACAGACAACACAACTGTCATGTGGTACATCAACAAGCAGGGGGGTACTCATTCTTACCCTCTTTGCAGACAAGCAATGCTGTTATGGGAAACTGCTTTGGATCTGCACATCACTCTTCGAGCACAGTTTCTGCCAGGAGCACAAAATTCGTTAGCAGATGTTCTGAGCAGACAGATGGTGGATCCTCACGAATGGAAGTTGGATCCTCAGGTATTTCATCAGTTGACCATGGCTTGGGGAACTCCAGACATAGATCTGTTCGCTTCTCCTCTGAATTCCCAACTGCCTCTGTTTTGCACAAGGCTGTTTCATCCGAAAGCCTGGAAAATAGATGCACTATCCTTCAGTTGGAGCAACCTTCACGTGTATGCCTTTCCTCCTCTGCCTCTTCTTCCACAGGTCCTGTTGAAAGTCAGGAGGGACAAACCTTGCATGATCCTTATAGCGCCGGATTGGCCTCGTCAACATTGGTACCCTCTGCTGAGGAGCCTAACTCACGGGACACCTTGGCCATTACCGCAGATTCCTCACTTATTGTCTCAAGTAAACAATCATTTTCTCAATGTCAGGGTGCAATCCCTACATCTGACAGCCTGGCGCATTCAGTTTTAGAGGATGAGGGCCTTCAGCTCCCTCAACAAGTTTTGGATGTCCTTTTGGAAGCCAGGCATCCTAGTACTCGGAAAGTTTATGCTGATAAATGGAAGAGATTTTTTCTTTGGAGTTCAGCTGAAGGCCTTGATGTCACGTTGCCTAATTTGAGTTGTAATTTGCAATATTTGACTATGTTACTGGACAAGGGTTTGTCCTTCTCTTCTATAAAATTGCATGCTGCAGCTATTTCTGCTCACTATGATGATGATCCTCCTTTGTTTTCACATCCTTTGCTTAAACAGTTTCTTAGAGGGCAAAGAATATAAGACCCCATGAAGGGCTCCTACTCCTGCCTGGGATCTTAATTTTGTTTTGGAAAAGCTGACTCTGCCTCCTTTTGAACCTGCAGCTGCGGCTGAATTGAAGTTGTTGTCCTGGAAGACTGCTTTTTTATTGGCTGTTACTTCTGCTAGAAGGGTATCTGAATTACAGGCTCTCATGGCAGTGGAACCTTTTCTGATTTTTCACCAGGACAGAGTTTCCTTGCGTACTAATCCTACTTTTCTGCCTAAGGTAATTTCTAATGTGGCATTGAACCAATCTATACATTTGCCTACTTTTTATGCTAACCCCCAAATGAAGGGGAAAGAGTTTTGCATTCTTTGGATGTGCATAGGCAGTTACGGTATTATTTGTTCAGAACCAATGAGTTCGGAGATCTCAACAGTTATTTGTTTCATTTGCTGTGGCTTCAAGTGGGAAAGCTGTCTCGAAACAAACTATTTCCAAGTGGATCGGCCATTGTATTGCTTTTTGTTACTCTCATCATGGTAAGGAGGTTCCAGTTGGGATCAGGCCTCATTCTACTAGGGCTACGGCCACCTCTACTGCTTTTTTGAGAGGGGTAGCTACGAAAGACATTCTAGAGGCAGCTACTTGGAGTTCTGTACATACCTTTACAAAGCATTATCATTTGCCTCTTTTTTTCTAGGTCTAGGGCTGGGTTTGCCACTGCTGTCTTACAGGGCATGTCTGCAGCTCCTCCTGCTATTTAGTTAACCAGCCTCCCTTTTTCCATTGCTCTGGGATTCTACCCATTTGTCAGGACTGCAGCAATGGGAGACGAACATAGTACAGTTTTGTACCTACCATAAATGTAGATGTTCGAGGATCTCCATTGCTGCAGTCCTATTTTCCCTCCCTCCTTCCCCCTTTTTCTTTTTAGATTGGGGTTTTTTGGGTGGTGTTTTCTTTTTTGCATTCTGACGTCTGAGGCAAGAAAGACTGAGGTTATGGCGTCGGTCATGCGCATTTGTACTGACAAGTACTTACGTCAGTCTCAGGCGCCTGTGACCGACACCGGATCTAGCCCTTTGGTATTCGGGCCGATGGTGGGCAGCGGAGTACCCATTTGTCAGGACTGCAGCAATGGAGATCCTCGAACATCTACATTTATGGTAGGTACAAAACTGTACTTTTTCAGTTCAGGTACTGTGAATTAGCCTTCTGTTAGTTGTATATATGCTTTTAAAAAGTTATCTGCTGCTATCAAGAATTTAAGAACAAATGTTTGGCACCTTAAACTGTTTAAGGGGGTTGTCACCACAGGGGCTGAGTTTGTATACAACCCCTGGTTAAACAAACAGATTTAAAACTGATTCCTAAATGGTATCAGGCCCAACAGGAAACCTCTATCAGCTTTGTGAATATTTTATTGTCCTTTTATGAGAGAACAGTGGATAAAACAATGGCAGAGGTATCTAAGCTTTGTGAAGAAGTGAGGCAGTTTCAAATGTATGATTCCTTACAGGAACATCTTTTTAAGTTAACTAAAGATTTAATGGCCCTGGAAAGGGAACTCAAGGAACGTAAACTTAATTCCAAAAAGATGCAAGAGACTATGTTAACGGTAGACCATTTATTGCACAAAAATCAGTTAAATTTTCTGAGAATGTTGATCAAACCCAGGACAAGGGAAAGAGGAAAAGAACACAGTTCATTCTTAAAAAAACTGATGTTAAGGCTGCAAATAATTCCCCCATAGCTAAAAAGAGGAATTTGGCTAATCCTCTGGAATTAGGAGAAGAGCTGGCTGTAAACACTCCAAAAGAGATAAACGCTTTATTACGGCTGATAGTCCTGAATTAGGATGCAGTTCCAATGCGCACAATATTTCTTCTTTTCAGTTGTCTCAGTCAGAAGTTGATTTATTAAATAAAGGTTTAAATTTGGTTCCTTCTTCTGTTCCAGAAGACATTTTTGTTAAGGATGTCCTGATGTGAATCTTAAGGGCAATAAAAAATGTGGTTATTAATACAGCAGACAAAGATGGGGCTGTGGTGGTTTGGGACCAGACTGAAATGGCCACCTGTCTAATGCATTAAATAAACATGTCCAGAAACATCCTTCTGCTGTGTTTAATTTCATTGTTATTGACAGGATTAATCTAGCTTCATGTAATAAGTTAGGTTGGCATGGTATCCTGAATAATAAGTAATATTCCTGGATAGTGAGATTGGAGGCTTTATTTTCACAGGGGCTCAATGAAGTGATGCTGTCTCTTTAAAAGGGTGGTGATTCTCTAATGGTTCTTTATAACTTGTATATTTAAATGTGGCATTGTTATTTGGAACTTGATGAAAGCATGGATTTGCCAAAACCAGTCTGTTCATGAATGAAATGTTGTGTCTTTCGGCTTTTTCCGGTTAGGGGTCACCACAGCGGAACTCCGGTCTGCTAATGATTGGTAGTTGATTTTTACGTACCGAGTTACCAGCCCTGATGCACAACCTTCAAGGAAGGTACGCCCATTCACGCATGTCTCCACGCAGAAGACGGTCTAGCTGAGAATCAAACTGGACAGCGTCTTACTGTGAGGTGACAATGCTTAATATTAAATATTAAATAAATGGTTTTGCTGATCTGAAGTGCTGGCTGCTGTTGTTTGGATTCATCATTTTGCCTTTGCACTTGGCTGTACCTGCATGGACTTTTGTATTCAATAGGAGCTTCATCTCTGGTTTGGCACCTACGTCTAATGGACACAGGCAACCTGTAATTGGTTCATCTCCTAGGCCACTGCCTGTAAATGTTTCACCTCCCAAGCTCCTGCTCACACTTATCAAAGGTAGCAGAACTTGCCAGAGATTTGGGATGCATGATTAGGCTTAATAAGGTTAGCCTAGTACACACCTATGAACCTATTATGTATATGAGAAGATAGTTTCAGGTATTTAAGTGTGGGGTTATATCCTTCACTGGACAGAAAGTGGCATAGTAGGTCCTAGACAGACCTATGTAAGAATACAAAAGTGTAGTTGGACCGAGTCTTAGTATAAATAACACACAGTGTCAGCTGACTGGCACGTCTTATTGGAAATCCTTCTCTCTGGTTAGGCGTACTTATGCAACAGCCCATTTCTACAAAATTTGTTAACCTTGCTTGAAGCTTTTGATCTCGGAGTTGGCTCTGTTTAGTAATGGGGTAAAGCAGTATATATAAAAACCCACAGTGAGATAAGGCAGTTTCCTGTGTTAGAAGAGTTTCTATCAGAAACTGCACTTCAAGTAGCCTTTTAGGGAACATTCTACATCAGATAACAAAAAGAAAAAGTTGGAGATATGAGGTCATTTATACTGCAGTTGAAACAGGCATTTTCTAAGAAGGTTTCCAAGTCCTTTGCCATTCTAAATAAACACTTCAGTCATTACAACAGACCTTAACAGATTAAAACTATTTTTGGAAGGTCAACACTGCCTAGGTTTTTAAGCACTCAGAGTATGCTACCAGTGTTCTACAAAGCCAGTCCTATGTGTGGATGTCAGCAACCATTCAGGGTTAATTTACAGACTTTCTGTGTGCCGCAAAAGAACTTATTATTAGGGAAACGTTGCTGCTCCTGCTGTTACATTCATAATGTTCAATCAGGATGGTGAGAAATGATGTGAACTCTGTGGATGTCAACCTTCACAAGGTCTTTAGCCTGATTGCCAAGTACTGAAGTGACACCATGTAACACCTAAAACATTTGATTTAATTTCTGTGATATATTATTAAATACTACATTCCCCTTTTCATAGAAAATTAATCCCTGCATTAATATGCACTCATATCATAAAATGAAAATTATTTATTTTGTTTTCATTGGTAGCTATGCATCATACACACACACACACACACACACACACACACACACACACACACACGCACGCATGCACACACACAAAGATTTCTAACATTATTTATTCATTATAATCAAAACTGCACAAACTATTTATATATCTATAGGTGTAAGTGATGATGATAACTCTTCTGGTTACAACAATTCAGCTTGCTTATATGTATTTATCTTGAATAATTATATTTTCTTCCTCCTCTGCAATCTACCATCTTCATCAGAGACAACAAATTATATGCTTTCTTCTGCTTTACCGATCACTTCTCCATCTGGTTGCTGTCTCTTCAGATTTCATTGTAGCATGTCGGTGATTCTCCCTTGATTCTTTACTATCAGTGACATACTATTTAGCCTCTTTCCCATTAACCACTTAGCTAGTGAGAGGTGGAATCCTTCCTATTAACCATTTAGCTAGTGAGAGGTGGAATTCACCAATGGAGTTTTCCTGTATTCCAGAAATACAAGATGACAGCCCTCATAACTACTACTAATGCTCTTTCGCAGCATGTTTTTTTTTCCTCTGAATAGTTTCATCTACCTGTGCATTTGACTGAGGATAACATGAACTTGTACTTATCAGCCTACACTCACGGTACTATTTAAGCTTTTTAAATGCTTGACTCTTAAGGTGTGCTGCTATCTTATACAAAACCATCAAGTATGCCTTATCTTGAAAATATAAACTTTACTACACTTAACACTTGTAGCGTTTTTCTTCTTAATCATTTGAAGACCCAACCATTATAATGCACCTACATTAAGTGCATTGTAGCTTTGAAATAATATAAGTATGTGTCCAGTTTGCCTCGGAGATTGGGGTGCACTTCGCTTGTGAGCAGAACATGTCCTTTATCAGACAACATCTCCTATTATGCACTGTTGTGATATGACATGCAGTCCATGCAGATTTGTGTTAAAGATTATATTTGTGCTGACATTACATTTTAATGTATTGCATCTCTGTCTCTTTCCTTGTACTTCACTATTCCAAGATGTGACTTCCATGCATGACTTAGTACAGCTTTAATTATTAAGCTTTGGGCATGGCTTATTTTCTCCTTTTGTTAAAAGCAACAATGAATGTCTTTACAGACTGATGATTTTGGTCTGGCAAAGTCTCAGTGTAATGTCTTCAGTAAATACATTACTAAATCATTGTGAGTATATTTCTGAAATTATTTTACCTTTTTTTGGAGGGGGTTCTTATTGGTTACTGCATTATTACACAAAGTCCATGTAATTTTTTAATAAACTCTTAATTCTTCTCTGGTAAACACGTTCTGCTTAATATAACTGCCACATGTACTCCATTGTCAGGTCTGCATTTCACCTTCAAGTCATACTTCTGTAAGTTGAGTATCATCCTCTGCAGGTTTGGGAGTGTCACGTACAAAAACCTGAGTATGCTTTGCAAACGTGTATGATCTGCCTCTTCATGTACTTTGTTTATGTAAGTATATTCAAGGAATTTCTCATATCTCATATTGCTCACAACTCTTTCTCTGAGTATATTTCTTTTATGCATTTAACTCTTTTGATACATAGGTCTAGCTTACTTGACATCTTTAATATGATCATAAGTAGCATCCACTTGTAACACAACTGGTTTCTTTATACCATAGCATTTCAAAGTAATTAATTTTGTTACATTTCAAAGATCTTTTACTGTTCATTGTGCAATTCCCAGTACACATCTTGTTATATCAGCTGTTGAAGAGGCATGTCTTTCTCAGTCCTATTAACTACAAACTTTGCCATAATTGCATCATTTTCTTAATTTCATTAACACCTTATTGTCTTTTGTCTGAGACATTTGCATTATTAATCTGACTTTCAATGAGTCCCCCCTCAGTTCCCCTGATGTTAGAATATGGCCTAAGTTACGTCAAATGTGTTACTGTTATTTTATGATTCTCTTTCAGTTCAATTACATTATCCTGCATGTTAGTATGTCGATAAATGTTTAAGTCTCATGTTGCATTTGATACCAAGATTAAAAGAACAACAGTCGTGTTCACAATACCTTCTAAGCCATCAATTACTTGTATAACAGCACCCTGAAATATCTATGGTACTGCTGTAATATCAAACAGAAACGGCATGACTTTGCACTTTCCCACAGGTATATTAAATTTTCATAATATTGAGCTCTCTTTATCTGTCTTTAGCTATCTATCAGATGTCCTGGTTTGCATCTAATACCAAAAAGAACTTAGCATTTGACATGACATAGGCAAAGGCTAGGGCTCCTTTACACAATTTATTTTTCAGATCTTACAGATCAAGCTAAATGTGTGCCTCCTGGTTCACTGCAATGACTACATTATTCACTTATTCAAATGGTGCTATGTGCGTAATAAAAAAAAAAAAAAAAAAAAAAAAAAAACACATTTTCCAGTTGTTTTTTCTCCCCTGCTCATGTATGCTTCAGAACTATGATGTTTTCCTTTTGAGTTTGAATTACTGCCATACCATCTTGACTTGTTGAATATGTTAGCTACCTGGTAAGCATGCCATACCTGTAAATAAATCAATATTGTCATGCAAAATGTTGTTGTTATGGCTTTGTACAGGACTGAAGATGTTTATGTGACTGTGCATTTCTTGCTGTAAATACTGGCTCTTTGCTTGTACACTGACTGTTTCTCACCAAGCCGTTTTCATAAAAAAAAGCAAGCAGCTCAAAATATTTGGTGACTCAACTTCCTGGCTCAGTGATAGTATCTGAAGGATAATCTTTTTGTTTTTATATTCAAGTGTCCATAGATTTAGACTCAATGGCTTTGATCAGTGTCCTAAATATATCATTAATATGCACACTGTTTTCCTTTCAATAATGTTTGGCGCCAATGTTTTAGAATGATTTCTGGCAAAATATATGCTATTTATCATACTCTAAGTCATATAACATATTACACTTGGCACCCCTGCCTGATTTCAATTAATCTTTTCTCTTATTTGTTCAGTGCTTCATTATTTCTGCCTGCAATGGCTATTATTTACCACATTTTCTACAAAGCTGTTTAAATGCTGGAGATTTCTATATCTCTTGCTTATGGCTGTACATAGTAAATGTCTCAACTGTTTTATATTTCCTGTACAACTCACAGCCCTCTTTTTTGTTGCAATCAGTGTTGTAATATGTTCTCATGTTATGCTTAATTTTCACTTCATTATCAGTTCACTTCTTAACCACTTCCATTTTCTATTTTAACACTAACTTTGTTTGTAATTTCAGGTTTCTTAGCCATCCATAACTTTTTGGAAGTTTAGGTCAGATTTTCTTGGAAACCAGTTTCTTGATTAGTCATTTTTATACCAAACAGTATTTCATGATTTATCAATGACATTTAATATGTGTGTGCATGTATGTGTATATGTGTGTGTGTGTGGTTTCACTTCAGAATCCTGAAATATCACAATCCTGAACTTAATCATCCAGAACCCAAAATCCTGAAAACTCAAAATCCTGAATCACAAAATACTGAAAATATACAGGACACAAAAAATGACAATATTCCAGTAGAAGGACACAGAAAAACATATACAGGATAAAGGATAGCACTTTTCATCAAGTATGGGTGGGGAGGCAAGCCCCCTGCACCCCCTATGTGGGGGCTGCAGTCCCCACACCCCCTGCTAATTAAATATATAAACTACAAGATTGCACTCTACAGAAAAAAAATTGCAAACATACCATCACGTGTGTTTATGACTGCCTGTTGTAACCTTAGTAACATTTCCTTTTAACTTGCTATACTACAACATAACAAGCAAAAAATGGCAGAGTTACATCCAGAATATTTATTGCAGAAACACAGTTGCAAAAACACAAAGCTTTTGGATTACTCCTTCTTCAGTGTGATAGAATTACATTCAAATGTACTATTATTTAAGTTAAAATCAAATAAACCACATGATAATAAAGCAGCCAACCAGATAACAAAGACAATCAAAGTAATTACCTATAACATTAGCAAATTCTTTCTTAAAGATCTCTTGCTTAAAGAATAAAGCACTCTCTTAAAGAAATAATAAATTATTTCATTAAAATGTTTTTTTAAAAATTCATTATTTTAAAAATAATTGTTTGCATTTTAGGATGGGTTTAACTGATACCACAGAATTAATACCAGGGGAACTATCAGCTTGCAATTTAATAATCCATTTGTATTCTGTCATCTCTAAGTCATTATTCTTGTCACCCCCTCAAATTAGTGAAACAAATATCTATAATTCTAAATACAAAACCATGAGTATTACCATATTCTACATTATGTTTAGCAATGGTGTTAGTTAGAATAGATCTCTTTATATCTGATCTATGTTCTATAATACATTCGCATAACTTTCTAGTAGATTTTCCTACATAGAAATTAGGACATTTTTCACAAGTAGCTAAGTAGACAATGTTAGTTGTATTACAAGTAGCAGTACATGAAAAGGTATATGACTTATGTGTAACAGGATGTATATATTACTTTTGCATATGACATTACATACTGAACAATTCATACAAGGAAAGGTACCTTTTTTGTTAAATTCTAACCTACCTTGTGTTTTTTGTCGTATATATAACATAATTTACTTTTTAAATTATTAGAATTCTTATATGCAAACATAGGACATGATGGAATAATGGTGTTTAATTCAGGTAGGACAGTTAACATACTCCAATTATTAGCTATCATTTTTCTAACTTTAGAGGTATACCGACTATATGTAGTAGTGTACCGTAAATAATTATTGTTGTTTATGGGAATACATCTGTCATCATATAGCACTGAAAAATAAGGCTTAGCTTTATTATTTCTTTGATCAAATATTTTATTCTTTTCTTCCATGAATAATTTAAGATCGTAACCTCTCTGTTGGAACTCATAAGTCATGTCATGTAATTGTTCCATACAAACATTATCCCTAGTATTTAGTCTAATAGCTCTACAATATTTTTTTCCTCAAAAAATGTTTTTATTTTCAATTAAAATAACATTTACATAATGTTTTTAAATATCATTTTACACAACTATATACAATATTTACAATAGCCTGACTTTCAGTTATATACACTGTATGTTATTAAATATAGAATTAACAGATCAGTTATCAGAAATACAATATTGATTATTGCAGAGTGTCCAACAAAGATATAACTTTTTTCCAAGGATTATTTACCATTGGCCTGGGATAGATTCGTAGTTCTTTGATTTTTATTTCCATCAATGCAGTTGTCTTCAGCAAAGTGTAGAATTCTTCCAAGGTCGGGGATGTATTTGAATTCCACCTTCTGGTTACACATTTCCTAGATATAGCAAGTATTGTCCATAACAAATACATATTTATCTTATTCAGGTAGGGACCATCATTTACATTTAGTATAATCAATGCTTTAGTTAAGGTAAAGGATTCATAGTTTCATAGGTTCATAGGTAGGTACTAGGCTATTGGCCCTAGGGCCTATACAATCCTAGCCAAAAGGTACCCTGGCTTTCGCCACCCAAGAAAATTATTTTCCTGTGCCCCTGTCAAGCAGAACCACAGAAGTGATCCCCAGGGTGAATTTCCTATTACCCATCCAATCATCAAGATTTTTCTTGAAGAGTGTTAATGAGGAGCTCTGTTTGACATAGATAGGTAGTCTGTTCCAGAATATGGGAAGTCTCTGGGACAGGAATCTATCCCTCCAGCATGTTCTGTTTATTGTGGTGACAAGGTTCAGGTCCCTAGAGCGTGTAGCTCAGAGGGATTGGGATTTCTTTAAGTGGAGTATGTCCAACAGCTCTGGGTTTGACATAGCTTTGTATGTTAGGCAGAGATCGCCTCTGAGTAGGCGATATGCGATGGAGTAAAGCTGGAGTTTTTTGACACGGTCTGCATAAGGCATCTGTTTGAGGCTAGTAGTCCTCTTTGTGAGGTATTTTTGCAGCCTTTCCAGTTGTTGTAGATGTCTTGTGAGGTGCATACCAAAAGGGGCGTTGTACTTTATAATGGGTCTAATGAGTGATGAGTATTGGGGAACAATGGCCTCTTTTTTTCTGGATGAGAAACCTTTTGTGATGAGGTGTGCCATGTAGAAGGATTTCCTGACCACTGTGGCAATGTGATTATCAAAGGAGAGACTACTGTCCACCTGTGTCCCAAGGTCTCTTATCACACTTTTGGTGTTAAGTAGACTGCTGCCTATGTGGTAGTTCATGGGTATAGAGTTTTTACCAAAGGGGATGACAATGCACTTTTTGGCATTGAGCTTGAGACCATGTCTTTGACACCAGGCATCTGTCTCAGTGAGGCCCTTTTGTAGGATGTCCACATCGTTAGGAGTTTCGATTATGGCTTCTAGTTTGCAGTCATCTGTGAATTTAGTTAGCCAAAGACCTTCTGTGTTAGCCTGTACTTCAGAGAAGTAGATACCAAACAGGAGAGGACCCAGGACTGAACCCTATGGTACTCCACATGTCACTGGTCTGAAGTCTGATTTGCAGTCTGCTACTTTCATGGTGTGGGTTCTGTCAGTAAGCCAGTTGGCAACCCATCTTGTGACATAGGGATTTATACCTAGTTTAGTGAGTTTATCTATAATTCCAGAGTGGGGGATGGTGTCGAACGCCTTGGCGAGATCTAGATAGGCTGTGTGAACCACCTTACCCTCATCTATGGCTTTGGTGACTACTTCAAAGAAGTCTATCAGATTTAGGAGACATGATCTGCCTTTTACAAACCCAAACTGTGTGGGATCCAGAGTTTGGAGATCTCCAATGTCTTTGTTTATGAGTTCCATGATGATACATTCCATGGCCTTGCAGACAAGGCTCGTCAGGCTAATGGGGCGGTAGTTCCCTGGGTCTGTTGTGGCCCCCCCTTTGTGGAGTGGGATAACTGTTGCGGTGCGCCATTCAATGGGCACAAAGCCTGAGGTGAGGCTATGATTGAACATGGTACTTAGGTGGGGTGCCAGTTCATTCTGTAGTTCATGTAGAAGGCAGCCTGGGATGTTGTCAGGTTCCCATGGATGCTGTGTTCTTGGCTTTGGAGAATGAGGTTTTTACCTGTGCAGCTGTGATTACAGGAAGTTTGCATTCTTCCGGTATAAAGATGGGCCCTTTAGGGGGTGAGAGAGGGGGTAAAGTTAGCACTGAACCTATCTGCCAGGATGTTGGCAATATCAGTTGGTTCTGTATATTTAGTGTCATTGTGCTGTAACTCAGAGCAGATCTGAGTGTTGCCATTGAGATTTTTGACATAGCTATAGAATGCTTTGTGATTGTCTTTAGAATCAGTGGCAATTTTGTTTTCATAACTAGCTTTTGAGGATTTTATGAGGGATGAGCTTCTTACTGAGGCTGAACAGGGAGTTCCTCCAATCGTGAGATTTTACTCTTTTTTGCAACAGTTTCTTTCTTCTGTTGTAGAGTTTGTTTATGGCAGAAGACCACCAGATTGGCTTCCTTTTTTTGGAGGATAGCATCTTGGTTCTGTTAGGGATAGCACGATCCATGCACTCGTGTAAGTGCTTATAAAGTGCATTTGTGTAGGGTTCAGCAGTCGTACCTCTATTGTCCATCTGCATGGTTGTCGTGAAGTTTGCCAGTTCTGTCTTAAGAAGTGTGAAGTTGGCTTTGGAGAAATTTTTTACAGTTGTTTTCCTAATGGGAGGTGGGAGTGGGATGTGGATGTCTAGGGTGATTAGCTTGTGGTTGGATCTGACCAATGAGGAGCTGACCTCTGGTGTGGAACACCGGTCACCCATGTTGGTGATGACCAGGTCTAGGATATTGCTGCTCCTGGTGGGGGTGTGGATAAGTTGATCCAAGGCATTGGAACTGATGATTTCCAGAAAACGTTGAGCAAAAGAGTTGGTACATGAGTAGTTTTCCCAGTTAATGGTAGGGTAGTTGAAATCAGCCATTATTAGAGTGTTGGGTTGTACCTTAATATTTTCCAGTGTATCAAGAAAAGAGGAGTGGGAATCCTGGGGCATGGTGGGGGGTCTGTAGCAAGCTACAATCTGGATTGCGGTTTTGCCCAGAGTTAGTTGAACTTGGATAATCTCAGATGCATTATGCTGAGCAACTAGCTTGGAGGTGTGGATATCCTTAATGAATATGGACACGCCTCCACCTTTAGTGCTTTGGTCCAGGTTTGGTGGCCGAAAGGTATGGTATGAAATATAGCCTGGTAATGCAGGAGTGCTCTCTGGAGCTTTGAACCAGGTCTCTGTCACTGCACAGATGTCAATTTTCTCCATTTTAAGGAGTGCCTCGAGTGAGTGCATCTTGAGGTTTAGACTTCTAGCATTGAATAGCATTAAATAAAGCTTGTAAAAATGATTGATTCTATTCCAATATGATTTAATTTTATTACATTCATAAAAAATATGAATCCAGTCTGCTTTATTTGACTTTTCACACCTCCAGCAAAAAACATTTGTAGTAGTACTGATCTTTTTAATTCCATCTGGTGTTAAAATGCTCTATGTAAGTATTTCCAGTTAAATATTTTTCAGTACTGTGTGTTAGAGGTGTAATTAACTGATAGTAAGATGTTAGTTTTAATTTCTTCTGTTAACTGCAATGATTGACCTCTTGTTAATAACTTTCAGTATGATGGTTTTGGGAATTGTTTTACATGTTATCAACTCTTTATATAGATTTGAAATGTAATTTTTCTTTTCACAACTATTATATATACATTCATACAGAAAACTTATTAGATTTGGAATATCTTTAAATGAGGAATTATAAATTAATCTGCCTAAATCTTGAGTGTATATTAGAATGCTTTGTAAGGTTAACCAGTCCTGTGTTGTAATATTGTAAGCAGTTTTTATCATATGTATATCTAAAACATTTAATTTATTTACACATTGAAACCAGCATAAGAATTCATTTTGTTCCCAAGAGGTTATTGTTTCCATATATATTTTGTGAGGAAAGTTCTTAATGATGGTAAATGGGGTTAAAAGGTCAAACCAAAGTTTTAGATCTATGTTTGCATTGCTGAGTTTCCTAAAGGAACTGTAATGATTAATCAGTGTTGTTTTAGAAGGTTTTGTTATATTTTATTGTATACTTATGCATAGTATGTACCAGGGTTTGTTTGATTTGTCTACTATTAAAAAAAAATAACAGATTAAATTAATTTGTTAATATAGCCATCGTTAATTCTTTCCAGTTGGCAAAATAATTTGGGTTTATCCAGTCTATTGTAGTTTTAAGCACAGATGCTTTTATATATGTTTCTATTTCTGGGAAGTTCAATCCTCCTTGTTTCCAGGGTCTAATTTGATGAGTTAGAGCTACTCTTTTCTTTTTGGGATACCATAAACATTTTATTAAACATGAGTTTATTTCTTTAAAAATGCATCTTTCAGGAATTAACTGTATTGCTA
Organism: Protopterus annectens; assembly: GCF_019279795.1. Taxonomy (NCBI): domain Eukaryota; kingdom Metazoa; phylum Chordata; order Ceratodontiformes; family Protopteridae; genus Protopterus; species Protopterus annectens. Next base: position 1,283,346,999 of record NC_056744.1, on the reverse strand, counting down.
ATGCTACATATAGTATTTTTGGCAATAACACCATTTTTATTAATTGCAATCTGTCTTCAAAAGTTAATAAAATTTTGTTCCACTTTTCTATATATATTTTTATTTTCAATAATGTTTTTATAATTTATTAATATTGTTTCATTTATATTTTTGCATAACCCTATTCCTAAATAATTTAACGTAAATTCTTGTTTTCCTATGATGGATTTATCTGTAACTTGTAGTTCTTTTTTCTTTTTTAAAAATAGAAATTTTGATCTATTAAAGTGTAGACCTGAAAACTTATAAAATGTCTCCATTACTTCTTCTAGCTCTCCTAATGACTCTCTGGAGTTTGATAGGGTTAATAAAATATTATCAGCAAAAATCATTATTTTAGATATGTACTGGTCATAGACTTCTATTCCTTTTATTCTTGGATTATTTCATATTATTTCTGCAAGTATTTCTATAGCCAAAGCAAATAAAATAGGAGAAAGGGGGCATTCTTGTTTAGTACCTTTCGTTATATGGATAGATTCTGAGATGAAAGGACCTAATTTAATGTAGGTTAAGTTATTAATATATATGCTTTTTAGTAATAAGATGAAGGGAGGAGGAAATTCAAATAATACTAAAGTTTTAAATAGATATTCCCAGTTGAGGGAATCAAAGGCTTTTTCTATGTCTAATCTGATTACAAGTGTTTCTTTATCTTCTTTATTCACATCATCTATGAGAGTAAGTATCCTTTCATTATTATCATGTGTGTGCCTGTTATATAAAAATCCAGTTTGATCATTATTAATTGTCTTTGAAAGTGGGATTTTCATTCTGTTAGCTAAGATTGACATGTATATTTTGTAATCATTATTCAGTAATGATATAGGTCTGCATGAGGTGCAGAGGTCTGATGGTTTATTATCTTTTAGAATTAGTGTTATGAGAGAATATTTCCATGAGGGTGGTATTTTTGCTTCTGACTGGACTTCTAGCAAAGTTTTATGAAAAAGAGAGATTACTATTGAAGGGAAGAGTTTGTAAATTTCCGTAATTATACCATCTGTCCCTGGAGCTTTGTTAGATTTACTTTCTTTTATCTTGTCAACAATTTCTTTGTAGGATATAGGTTTTTGTAGGTCTAGTTTTAAGTTTTCTGGAAGTTTTTTTTTATATTGATAAGGTTTGTATCTAAGTTTATTTGGTTGGTATCTAAATATTCTTTTTTGAAGTGTTCCATATAATGGAACTGAAATGCTTCAAGGATGTCCCTTATATCTGAATCTTTTTTCCCTTTCTTTTCAAGATATATGTTACTAATGTTATTTGCTTTAGATTGTATTTTAATTCTTGTTGATAAGTTATGCAGATATCTGGGGGAGGTGGCTAATGAGTTTATTTTAATTTTTTCCAAGGCTAGACAAGTTTTGTGTGTTAGAATTTCATTATATTTTTTATTTAATTCCTCTATTTCTTTTTTGACTTCTGGACAATTCTGATTTTTTTTAGATTTTCCTGTCAAGAGTCTGGTTTGCAAGTCTAATAATTCAGATTCCCACTCTCTAACTTTGTTTTTGTATTAGTTAAGGGTCTTACCAAATAAATACGCTTTTAATGAGTCACAAACCATGACTCTACTGATTTCTGTTGTATTATTAATTTCAAGAAATAATTATAGTTCTGACAACATCCAGGGTCTGAATTCTTTAATTTTTGTGATATATGATGGAATTCTAGATGAGAGGATTAAAGGTTTAAACTCTATTTGGAGCTTCTTTATCAGAGAGTCATGACCTGAAAAGGGGCATGGAACTATTGAGAAGTTGAGGATTTGATTTGCAAATCTTGAACTACAAATAATTTGTCTATTCTGGTTTGTGTTTCAAATCTATGGCCTTTATAGGAAAATAATAAGGATTTATCATGTTTTACTTTAAAAGTGTCTATTAAATGAAATGAATCAATCCATTTTTTTAAGGATTTTGAAATAGTTGTTATGAGAAAAGACTTCTTGGTAGTTTTAGAAGCTTCTAAGGTACAATTAAAGTTTCCTCCCAGTATAAGATTTCCTTTATAATTGTTGGAAATAAAATCTAGGTGTTTTTTAACCATTCCTGCTCTAATTCCTGGGAACAAATATAGATTAGCTAAGGTCCATATTCTGTTATTAAATTTAATTATAACAAATGCTAGTAGACCTTCTTTGTCGTCATATTTATAAATAACTTTTGGAGTGATTATGTTTTTCTTCCAGACAACTGATACTCCTTTGGTCTTTGTTCTATAGGAGGATTGAGCCAAGACTGTATAGTCCTTAGGGTTACAAATAAAGCTATCATTAGTCTTAAAATGCATTTCCTGCAGAAATACCTTATTTAGATTTAAATATTTTAGTAAGTTTGATCTTGTATTTGCATTATTTAAGCCATTAGTATTTAATGATAAGAATGTTAAATCCAGTTCAAGTTATTGTAGGAAGAAACAGTTTGCTTCTTTTTTTATTATTTTGATTATAGTAGTTATACCATATTCTCTGATAACACTGAATGTTATTTTTATGCGTGTAAACTTGGGAGTGTAATTTAATGTTCTTTTTTCTTTAAATACAAGTAGGGTAAAATTTTGGTCAGGCTTTAAAAAAGTACTTCTATAAAACATTAATATAAAAGTATCAAATGCAAGTAAATATGAATTTCCCATTAAACATGGAATGGAAGTATTTCCTAATCCAATAGATAAAGATAGATCTATTGGATTATCACTCATACCTTTAACCAACAATATCAACTGAGCACCATATGTTAAATTATTATATGAAGAATTTTCTTAAAAGAGATATGAAATTCTATACTATTCTGTTATTATTCTATAGTATTTTATATATTAGGATGGAATGTTAGTAGTGTAAACAATTATTATTTTGATTTAGAAAATATCCGATATTTAGTTATCATTAAGAGATCCCAAACATGTCAGATATGTCATTTCGGATAAATTAAATGCAACCGAGGAGCATACACTAAATAAGCCAGCAACAAATAGATTATTACTAAAATAATTTGACTAAAAAGACTCTGTAGGAGACAATGAGTGATTACCACCAATGAAATATGAATTTACTGTAGGTGTACTGTCTTCCTTTACTTTCCCACTCTTCAGCTCACCAGCTTCAACTTACACTTATGAAAAGACATGGCTTATCAGTGGTATCCTGACTCTGAGTAGAGGCACCCTACATTCTAGTGTGCAGTGCTTTTACATATTTATAGATTTACAAAGCAGAGTCTGAGAATGAACTATGATCACCCTGACAACTCCCACCCTGCATAGGGCACCTCCTGCTTCTAGAATGGGTAATCACATTAGGTCTAGAATGAATGCGTAGGTACCCATATGGTAATCAAGACCTTAGGTAAGTATTAATCAAATAGTGTTTAGAGCATCTTATAGAGTTCTCGGGGCAGTTAGAATACTCTTAAGCCTCTTCTCCCTTGACCAAAAACAGAGATTTTCCTTCCCTTTCTTTCCCTTTTTTTAAATCAGTACTAATAAATGAAATTCAGCAAACATAGGTAAACAGAAATAACATTCAGTAGTCTGTCTTGAACATGACTCGCAATCCATTAAACAAGTCAGTGACTAACATCACTTTAGTAAACATTATAAACACAAATTGGAAATAATTTCCTAGCTCTTTAAATTTTCTGATAAAGCAAAAAGTTAACAATAAGCTATTCTAAGTAAAAGTGTAAAGCATTTAAGTTTTTCCTTGCATGTATACATTTCTACTTATACTGTATTGTCAATAGCTGTCTTTGAAATCTGTACAATACTTCACTTCTTCAATTCATTCCTTTTTCAATTCAGGTTTTGTTTTGTCAAAACAGCAACAATATTTCAAGGGCACAATTAATATTTAGACTGATGTTTCAAATAAATAACTTGTCAGTTGCCAATTGAGGTAGTTTAGAATGTATACTTAGTGCAAATATAGCATGTTGCAAAAATAATATGTATTTTTGCGTGTGCTCTATAGACTGTCATATGCAAGTGACATATATAATGTAGCATATATAGAGCAGATAGCTTATGGATTCAGGTTGTTAAAGTAAGCTATGCTTATTAATCAGGCAGTTTCATTTAAGTTCACAAGTAATTTGGGGACATTTCACTTGAGTTTCCAGGAATGTGTAGTCCAAGGTGAGTAATTGAGTCCACTTTTCCTCATAAACATGTGTCACAATTTATTAAACAAAGCAGAGTCTAACATCTGTCTAATAATCATTATAAAGACAAATAATAGTAATTTCCTAGCTCTTCAAACTTTCTGATATCACAAAATGTTGACAATAAGCTATATTAACTGGAAGAGTAAAACATTTCAATACTTCCTTGTGAATATACATTTTTACTTATACTGCAGTGTCAAGAACTGTCTTTGAAATCTGTGCATTACTTCACTTCTTTCAAGTCATTCATTTTACAGCTCAGACTATATTTTGTCAAAATGTCAATAGCATTTCAAGGGCACATTTAATATTTAAACGGATATATTAAATGAATAGCTATCAGTTGCCACATGAGTTTATACAGAGTGTGAGGTAACTGCAAAGATAACGTTGGAAAAGTAATATGTATCTTTTCATGTGCCCTAGAGACTGTCAGTTTCAAGTAACATATAAAATGTAACTTTTACAGTGCAGACAGCTTGTGGAATCAGTATGTTAAACTGAGTAATACTTTTCAATCAAGCAGCTACATTTAAGTGCACGTGTAGTTTGGGAACATTTCAGTTGTGTTTCCAGGAATATGTAATCCTATGATGATAAATCATAAAATATTTACAAATAGTCCTATTATGTATTTATTTTACCTTGCTTAGGTTGTTTTTCATTTTAATAACTAAACAACATTACTTTTTCTTATTTTTTATCTGTGAGGCTAAATGCACTTCGCAGGTTCACAGTGTCCTTAGAAACTGCAGCAATTGTTTACTGTTGCTATGGCAATGCAAATAGACTGTGAAGAAAGCTTCACTTCTCTTAACCAACAGTACATTTTCCCTCCTTTTTTGTTGTATATTTGTTAATACTAAAAGGAAATAATTCAAAGGACATATGTACATGAATGGAACATTTCAGACAATCACAAAGATGTCCCCAGTCCCAATAAGCATAATAGTGACTATCATTAATCTAATAAATACTGTAATAACAATTAAGTTCACTATTCCAATTAGTCTGCTTTAAAACTAGATTATTTTAGACTGTTATTTATCTATGTATAGATAGTGAGTTATTAAATATATACAGACCATATTAGTATAGTAAATTGGAGAGAATTTAGGAAGGGAGACAAGATGCAGTTAAAATAAATAATGAGAAAAGAGAGAAGTGAGAGAAAGAAAAGAGAAAATTAAGAGAAAAAACACATATACTATATGTTGATTTACAGTATAAATATTTTATGTGCTGTATAACCCTCCTTCTGTGAAAGAAAAGTACCCTGTTTTACATACCTGAGGCAATATGAAAACTCTCATGTGTGATCTATTTTCAAAAAATATAGATAAAGATTCCAGTAGTTAGTTACTTTTGTTTTAAAATTCCAAGCAGTAAAATTGGTCCTTTAAAGTAATGTTAAAACAATTCATATCATAGTAGATGTTTTGAAAGATTTGGCTGTAACAATATCAGTCTTTTGCTTCTTCTTTTTGACGTCTATCCAGACATTTGTTTATTTTATTCTCTGGAGAGAAGGTGACATCCAATCCATATCTTCTGGTAAAGTAATCACATATCTTTTGGTAAAGTAATCACATTATTAGTTTTAATTAATGAAGAGGCTTCCTCTAAGTCAGTAAAAGTTTTCATCATGTTGGCATACGGTATTCTTATCTTAGCTGGATATGCAAGTTGTGCCTTGATGTTATTTTATTTCAGAAACGTTATCATTGGCCACACTTTTTTTTCTTTGTTCCATTATTCTTGATGAATTGCCGTTATCAAATCTTATCATGCTCTGTTTATATTTTAGAGGTGCCTTCCTCCAAGCAGATCTTAACAGCAGTTCCTTGTCCAAGTATGAAAGAAATTTGATAATTATTGACCTAAGAGGATAGTTTGAGTTAGTGGCTGGTTTCCCCAAGAGCTCTGTGCACCATTTCAATGCCAAAGGAAAGTCCTTCTTTTAAATTTAGAAAGACAGAGATCCAGCTTGATAAAAAGGAAATAATATCCTCACCTTCTGTGTTTTCAGGTAATCCGAAAATCCTGATGTTATTTCTCCTCTCCCTATTTTTCAAGTCATCTACATTATTAACCAACCAAGTGTTTTGTTTAAGAAACAGCTCTGTCTATGTTTCCTCTTCTTTAAGTCTGCTTTCTAAGTCATTTAGAGAAACCTCTATTCCTGTTATCCTTGTCTGGTGTTGTTTTAGCATTTCCTTGAGGGTGTCAGCCTGTTTTTGACTGTTTTAAGATTTTCTGGGTTCTCTTTAAAATCATTCATCTTCAAAGACAACTCCTGCAGGGTAGATGTCATCTGTTGTAGTTCCTTCATAAAGGCAGCATCCTAGTGAAAATTCCTTGAGTTGCTCATTTTAACAAGTGAATATATCTCCAAGCTTTTTGACAGGCAATTATTTGTAAAACTTCACCAAAGTTTCTAACTAGGTAAATTAGTCCTTTATCTATAAGATTTTATACTTTGAAGAAAAAAAAGAATATTTTTTCCTGTCTTATTTAACTAGTTATATGGAGCTTTAAAAAACTGCTGCTTTCAGTTAGCCATTCAGGCTCCGCCCCCAGCTCTAAAATATTAACTTCTCACTCTACCCTGAAAAGTATAGTTGGGATGCATACTCTTTCTATGTAAATGTGTGTTTTTATGGGTAGGTCTCTTATATATTCTTGTATCTAAAATACTATCTGCTAATCTTAAATGTACATCTAAAAAATGTATTTCAGTTGATGAGGTTGTCATCTCAAATCTTAGAAATGGTGTTGTAGTATTCAAATACATAACAAATTTGTTCAAATGGTCAAGTGTGCTTCCCCACATAAAAAACACATCGTCCACAAAACGCTTATAAAACATAATATGAGGGCGTGGCCAAGGATGAACACAGGATAGCAGCAGATTTCTTCAGCTCCACCAATTTCATTACACTGACAGGAATTAATTACTTAAAAAATTAATTTTTGAAGTAATTTTCTTTCTAAATATGTTTGTTTTATATAGTTCTTGAACTATATCTAAAAAAGAAAGGAAATCTTAACACTATTCCTGTCAGAAATCACTTTGGAAATTTTCCTGTCAGTTTATCAGTCTGAAATGAGTTCCAGTAAGACAAATTCTCAAGACTCCAGCATCAAGAAAGAACTTCAGTCTCTGATAATTATAATCCAGCAACTTACTGCTAAGATGGATAAAATGGATACTAAAATAGACACCTTCATAGAAAAAACTACAAAACAAATAGACTTGTTACATATAGACCTGCAACAACAGAAGATCCAGATGACAGGCATAGAAGAAGCTGTGAATGACATGGAAAATAGAATACAAGAAGAGGAAATCAACATTGAGTTTCTGCTGAAACAAAATACACATTTACAAACAAAGCTGGATGACCTGGAAAATAGATCTAGGTGCAATAACATTAGGATTTTTGGACTGCCAGAAAATATTGAAGGCAACAATATTACTTCTTTTTTAACAACATGGCTCCCTAAAACTTTAGACTTACCAGAAGCATTCTCTTTTGGTATCGAAAGAGCACATAGATCTATAGCTAATACTAACTCTAACAAAAACTATCCTAGATCAGTTATAGTTAGATTTATATCATCTTCTGATAAATAGATGGTTCTTAAATCTGCTTGGACTAAAGCTCCTGTTAAGATTAATGAGACAACTGTGCGTTTTGACAATGACTATTCTTCCATGGTAATAGCTAAAAGAAAAGTTTTTCTGCCACTAATAAGGGAGCTTTAAAAAGCACAGTTTAAAACATACCTTCTGTTTCCTGCCAAGCTTAAAATCTTCCTTCCTGATGGTCCTAAAATTTTCGATGACTTAGACTCTGCTTTATTGTTTACCAAAAAAAATAAGATTTTGGATAAAATAGAAGAAATGGAATGGGCTAGTCCTTCATTAAAGAGACTGGCAACTGAAACTTCGTGGAAGACTTCAGAGAAGAAGAAGAGACTAAAAAACA